>NC_048306.1:28689094-28879588 GCF_013100865.1 Trachemys scripta elegans | reverse complement strand
GCTCCGGACTGCCCCAGCCCCAGCTCCGGACTGCTCCAGCCTCAGCTCCGGACTGCTCCAGCCCCAGCTCCAGCTCCACTCTGCCTCAGCACGGCTGCTGCTGCTGCTCTGCCTTCAGCTCCCTGGGCTGCTTCTCTGGCCTCTCTGGCTCTGGTTGCTGCAGCTCTGCTCCCAGGACAGCTCTGCTCTGCAGGCTGCTTCTGTGACTCTGCTCCCAGCTCTGACCTGCTTCCTGGCTGCTTGTCTGGCCCCTCTGGCTCTGGTTGCTACAGCTCTGGTCCCAGGGCAGGTCTGCTCTCTCTGGGCTGTGCTCTGGCTTTTGGGGCTGCAACTCTGCTTCCAGCAGCTTAGCTCGGGCCCCTGCCCTCTCCTTAGCTCGGCCCCACTCTGTCTGACTCAGGCCATTCCAGTTTCCACGGAGGACGGGACCCACCCTGGCCTCCTGACTCTCTGATTAGCCTGCCCGCCCTGTCAATCAGGCTGATCTGGAGCATTGGCCTCTCCCCATTGCCCCTGGGGACTGTCAGTCTCAGGCTCCTGATTTGCCATCGACCCTTCCCCTTTCAGTGCTGGGAGCTAGCCAACCAAAACACCCCACTGAATGTTAGTAAGGGGGCAACAGTCCCCTTACACATGACAAAGCCTGGCAGCGTATGGTCCCGGTGTTTGCTGGCATTCAAGCAACATCAGTTCTTTATCTCGCTGTGTAATCCTCAGGAGAGTGATATCGCTCATAGTAACCTGGTTGAAATACGGGAATTTAATTAAGGGGACAGAGGTGGCCGTTCCTACTGGGCAGTTTGCCTGTGGCTGAAAAGAAATCCTTCCCTGCAATTAGCCAAGCGCGGGGGGAGGGGAGAATTGGCCCTGAGCTTTTCGCGTTTGGCTAGCAGGGATCTTCCCTGATACCAGCCACGCAGTGGGGGGAGGGATAAAGCGATCATCCCAGAGAATTCATGGTGGGGTGGGGGTTAGTTTGTTTTCTGCTGCTGAAGGTTAACAGGAAAACCGCAGCACTCAATGGGCTTTGCTTGATATGTGGGAAAGGAGGGCGCAGAAGCCGAAAGACAATGGCTTATCATGGCCGCATGCAAGCTGAATTCTGTTGGCCGGACCTGCATCTGTGATCTCTAGCAGCAAAGCCACAGGCACTCAATATTAAGAGGCAAAATGCGACCTTGCACAGAAATCACATGTGCTATGTAATGTGAATAGTGTTAGTCACCGTGAAAGATTATAAGCATTGTTCTGTAAAATGTATCTTTTAAAAAAATTCTCTCCTTTTTTCCCTCTCTCCAGCAGCTGCAAATTTTTCAAGCCTCCCTCCTCCGTCCCGAAGGCTATCTCAGATAAGGCGTCGGAAAAAGAAGACGCGAGACGAGATGTTCGCGGAAATCATGGAATCCACACACAGTGAAAGAGCTCATCTGAATGAGTGGAAGGACATGGTTTCAAAGTATAGGAAAGATGTTAGTGAACGTGAGGACAGGAGGGGCCAATGTGAGGACAGGAGGGACCAACGTGAGGAGAGGAGAGACGCTCGAGATGAGAGGTGGCGGCAGGAAGATCAGAGGAGGCAGGATGCAACGCTGGGGCTGCTGCGTGAGCAAACAGACATGCTCCAGCATCTGGTGGAGCATCAGGAATGGCAGCAGGATAACAGAGTGCCGCTACAGCCCCTGTATAACCTCCCTCCCNGGGGGTGGGGGGGGGGGAGGCTCAGTGCACCCTCCCATTCCACCCCAGTGGACAGCCCAAGCAAAAGGCTGTTATTTTTTAAACCTTTTTTTAGTGGCCTTTTCCTTCCTGCCGATCCTCCTCCCAAACCCCACCCGGGTTCTCTCCCTCTTTTTATAATTAGAATAAATGATTTTTAAATGATAGTGACTTTATTTTCTTCGAAAGCAAGCTATGATCAAAGGGGGAGGGTGGGTTCCTTACAGAGAATGAGTCAATATAGGGGGCGGGTTTTCATGAAGGAGAAACAAACAGAAATTTCACACTGTAGCCTGGCTAGTCATGAAACTGGTTTTCAAAGCTTCTCTTATGCGCAGCGCTTCCTGGTGTGCTCTTCTAATCGTCCTGGTGTCTGGCTGCATGTAATCAGCAGCCAGGCGATTTGCCTCAGCCTCCCACCCCGCCATAAAGGTCTCCCCCTTACTTTCACAGAGATTGTGGAGCACACACCAAGCAGCAATAACAATGGGGATATTGCTTTGGCTGAGGTCTGAGCGAGTCAGTAACGATCGCCAGGGACCTTTTAAATGTCCAAATGCACATTCTACCACCATTCTGCACTTGCTCAGCCTGTAGTTGAACAGCTCCTGACTCCTATCCAGGCTGCCTGTGTATGGCTTCATGAGCCATGGCATTAAGGGGTAGGCTGGGTCCCCAAGAATAACTATTGGCATTTCAACATCCCCAACGGTTATTTTCTGGTCCGGGAAGTAAGTCCCTTGCTGCAGCTGCTTAAACAGAGTAGTGTTCCTGAAGACGCGAGCATCATGAACCCTTCCCGGCCAGCCCACGCTGATGTTGGTGAAACGTCCCTTGTGATCCACCAGTGCTTGCAGCACCATTGAAAAGTACCGCTTGCAGTTTATGTACTGGGTACCCTGGTGCTCCGGTGCCAAGATAGGGATATGGGTTCCATCTATCGCCCCACCGCAGTTAGGGAATCCCATTGCAGCAAAGCCATCCACTATGACCTGCACATTTCCCAGAGTCACTACCTTTCGTAGCAGCAGCTCAGTGATTGCTTTGGCTACTTGCATCACAGCAGCCCCCACAGTAGATTTGCCCACTCCAAATTGATTCCCGACTGACCGGTAGCTGTCTGGCATTGCAAGCTTCCACAGGGCTATCGCCACTCGCTTCTCAACTGTGAGGGTGGCTCTCATCTTGATATTCTGGCGCTTCAGGGCAGGGGACAGCAAGTCACAAAGTTCCATGAAAGTACCCTTACACATGCGAAAGTTTCGCAGCCACTGGGAATCATCCCACACCTGCAACACTATGCGGTCCCACCAGTCTGTGCTTGTTTCCCGGGCCCAGGATCAGTGTTCCACGGATAGAACCTGCCCCATTAACAACATGATCTCCAAAGCACCAGGGCCCATGGTTTGAGAGAATTCTGTGTCCATGTCCATGTCCATGTCCTCATCACTCTTGTTGCTGCGCTGCCGTCGCCGCCTCCTCCTTGCCTCGTTTTTCTGGTCCTGTTTCAGCATAAACTGCACGAGAATGCGCGAGGTGTTTACAATGTTCATGACTGCTGTCTTGAGCTGAGCGGGCTCCATGCTTGCCGTGGTATGGCATCTGCACTGTTCACCCAGGAAAAAGGCGCAAAACGGTTGTCTGCCGTTGCTTCCCTGGAGAGGGGGGAGGATGTACCCAGAACCACCCGCGACAATGTTTTTGGCCCCATCAGGCATTGGGATCTCAACCCAGAATTCCAATGGGTGGAGGAGACTGCGGGAACTATGGGATAACTATGGGATAGCTACCCACAGTGCAACACTCCGGAAATCGACGCTAGCCCCGGTACATGGACACACACGCCGAATTAATATGCTTAGTGTGGCCGCATACATTCGACTTTATACAATCTGTTTCCAAAATTTGAATTATATAAATTCGGATTAATCCCGTAGTGTAGACATACCCTAAGAGTTTTTCATTAGGTAGGATGCAGTGAATGTTGGCAAAGTTTACAAAGTACATACCATATTCAAATACATTTTTATTAGCAGTATATACACAGACTCCTTGAGCCAAATAAAATCTTACAAATTTTGTATGGCGCTCCCACTGAAATCTTTGCATATGAAATCTGTGCTTCCAAAGGCAGAATTTAATTATTAAAGTTACCTGAATTGAAAAATCCTACGAATGCTTGATCTAAGTGTGAATGCTTCCTATAATGAAAAATCCACCAAATCCCTTCAAAATATCTTCCATTATCCAATGTTAGAAAATACTTCCCCATATATTTAACCTCAGTACTTCTTGTTCTTTCCATATTACAGGAGAACCTCAAAGATACGAACACCACAGTTATGGACTGATCGGTCAACCGGACACCATGTGAAACCAGAAGTAACCAATCGGGCAGCAGCAGAGACCATCCCCCCCACCCCCAAAAAAACCCACCCAACAAAAAAAAGCAAATACTGTACTGTGCCTGTATTGCATCTTAAAGGTAGGCAACTGGAACTGCGATTTGTTCAGAGTTATGGACATTTCAAAGTTACGGACAACCTCCCTTCCCAAGGTGTCTGTAACTCTGAGATTCACTGTAAATGAATTTAATATAGCCCTAACCACTTCATAGCATTGCTTTAAAGAGTATATTTCTAGAAAGTTACCATATTTCCTTTAAATCTTCTTTTCCTGAAAATGAACATTGCACATTTCTTAATTTTTCCTTACATCTTATTTTTCAAATCTTCTGACAGTTTCATTGCTATCCATTGTTTTTTAAAACCATGCCCAAAACTGAATGGGTACACCAACTGATGCTTAGCTGGTGTGCTTTTTGCCTCATCACTGCATTGTTGACTCATATTGAATTTGTCATCTACCATAACCCCCCCTTTTATTAATACAAACGATTTTATTGGTACAGTTTACAGAAAAGGGGATTTTTGATGGGTTTCACTCTACATGCCTACAGTTGTACACCAATAATATGTGCTGTCTCTGTACAGTTAAATTGCTCACTAATAAATAAAGGGTCAATTCATGTATTAAAAGTAATTTACATCAGGGGTCTGTTAATCTTATTTACTGTACATGAGTGGCCTTACAAATGCACATAGATCCACTGAAGTCAATGCTCTTTTACACAAGGATTGGGTTCTTATTTATCAACATATTAATAAATTATTTGAAGTGTACATGATTAATATGAGGGTCCAAACTAGAAAATTTTCATCTAAACTGTTTTTCAACTTAAAATGATGTTTTTATCAACATGAAAACATTTAGAAAATGTGTCAATTTTGAGACAATTTTGTTTAAAAAAACAAAACAAAGCATTTCAATAATGTCAAGATATCCCATTTCAACATTTTAAGAATGTTTTTGATATGACTTTTTGAAACAAAATTAAATACTTATATAAACATTTAAAAAAATATAAAAAGGTCAAAACGGGAATGAATTTTTGATTTTATTTAACAAAATGTTTTGATCAACCCCAGATGATTTTTTTTTTCAGAATTTCATTTCAATGATATTTTGAACTTTGTCTTGCTGTTCCATTTTGGAATGGAAATTTTTTATAAAGTGTGGATTTCCCATGGAACAGAAAATACATTTCCCCTCCCAGAGCTCTAGTCCTAACCTCTTTCCACCGAAGTCAACAGGAGTTTTGATATTGATTTTAAGAAAAGTAATACTAGACTCCTAATATACAGTAATAATATGGATTGAAAATCTTGAGTGATCTGATTGGATGCTGTATTTTATCAGATATTTTTAGCTCAATCACATCTTTACTTATAATTTCAGAACAAGTACAATTTTAGATAAATAAAATCAAATGTTAATATTTATAATAAAATAGGAAAATTTTTCAAATACTGGTATGAAATCATGGTCTAGTATGAATGAACAGAAAATTAAGAGTTTTGCAGAGTTAAATAGGAATTATTGTATTTTGGAATGGAAGAAGTTAAATATAATTGAAAAATATTATCAAAAAGTATTTTTAAACTTTTTATATTAACTTTCAATTATATCCTTGAGTTTCATTAAGCTGCAGACAGCTACTTCTCACTCCTGCGAGCCCTCTACATGCAGAAACTCCATTTATGATAATGGGAATCCTGTGTCCGAGAGACTCCTTATTATCTATCTAGATAATTATACTGCACTCATGACTTAAAGAATCTTTGAAGCTCAACATCACAATCAACATCATTCTTGCCAAAGAGGATTTGAACAGATCTTCACTTGAAGCATATTCCTCAGACACAGCGGAAGAAAGATAGAAGGCGATGGATATGGTTTAATTAGGCCACAACTTTATTCACTTAAAATATATTTGGCAATACCCTGCAATAAATTGTCCACTGCAGGTCATCATCATTTCCGTAATAATTTCCACATCATCCCCAACCAGGCTGCAGGCACCCCATTGCTGTGACTTCCTTGGCATGAGTTTTAAAGGGAGACTAGAAAAAAGGAGAGGGGTCAGCTCCCCTGCTGCACTCGAGGTAGGAGCCCTGAATCCCCTTTCCTAAGCTCCCTTAGCTGGGGCTAGCAAAACAGAAATGGGATTGGATCCCCACTGTACTAGATATAGGAGCCCCGAATCCCTGTTCCTCATGAAATACTCTCCTTCAAATACTTTTCCAATCCATTTTACCTGATAACTGTTTCCATTCTATAATGAGTACCTGCACTGGACATCTGCCATGAGTTTTACATTATAACCTAACCCCTCTCCACCACCCCACCAGGTCCCAGACTTGCTGTGGGAAAGGTGACAAACCAAACCCCACCTCAGCTAATGTGGTGGTGCGGAAAAAAATTCCTTCCCATTCCAAGGAAAGAAGGGTTACTGTCATAATGTCCTTAGGGGGTTATGAAGAAACATGGTCCTTTTACAGATTTTATGAGTGGGAAGGTGGGTGCTGATCTGAGTGAAAGAGGGCTTCTCCAGCATGGCACAGGGTAGAAATCCAACACCCACTCTTCATCAGCAGGAAGGGCAGTGCCTCACATCCCCACACCAAGTCCAGCTGCTTCCTGCTCTCCTGCTCTTCCAAACTCCTTTCCTCTGTGTAAACTTTCCCCACCCTCGCCCTCTGCTATCACTTGCCAAGTGAACCCTTAAAGGATCAACAACTTCTTTTCTTCCAGCCATTCAGACAAAGACCCACTGCAAAGAGCTGGATAATTGAGGTGCTAAAGGAGCACTCAAGGAAGACAAGGCCGTTGTGGAGAAGTTAAATGAATTCTTTGCATCAATCTTCACTGCAGAGGATCTTGGGAAGACTCCCACACCTGAACCGTTCTTTTTAAACTGACAAATCTGAGTAACTGTCCTAGACTGAGACATCAATTGAGGTGGTTTTGGAACAAATTGAGTAATAAAGTAATAAGTCACCAGGACCAGATGGCATTTACCCAAGAGTTATAAAGGAACTCATATATGAAACTGTAGAACTACTAATTGTGGTATGTAACCTATCAATTAAATCAGCCTCTGTTCCAGATGATGGCAGAGAAGCGAATGTAACATCTATTTTTAAAAAAGGCTCTGTAGGCAATCCTAGCAATTACAGACCGATATGCCTAACTTCAGTACCAGGCAAATTGGTTGAAACTATAGTAAAGAACAAAATGATCAAACACATAGATGAACAATTTGTTGGGGGAAGAGTCAACATTTTTTTTAAAACGGAAAATCATGCCTCACCAATCTATTAGAATTCCTGAGGGTGTCAAAAACATGTGGACAAGATTGATCCAGTGGGTATAGTATACTTAGAGAAAGCCTTTGACAAGGTTCATCACCAAAGGTTCTTAAGCAAAGTAAGCAGTCATGGGATAAGAGGAAAGTAACTGCTTAAAAGATAGGAAACAAAGAATAGGAATAAATGATCAGTTTTCACAAGAGAGTGAGGTAAATAGCAAGAATCTTTACTGGGACCTATGCTGTTCAACATGATCATAAATGGTCTGGAAAAGGGGTTGAGCAATGACGTGAAAAATTTGAAGATGATACAAAATTATTGAAGATAGTTAAGTCCAAAATAGACTGTGAAGAATTACAAAAGGATCTCACAAAAGTGAGTGACTAGGCAACACAATGGCAGATTAAATTCAATGTTGATAAGTGCAAAGTAATGCACATTGGAAAATATAATCCCATCTATACATACAAATTATGGAATCAAACAGCTGTAACCATGCAAGAAAGAGATCTTGGAGTCATTGAGCATATGTTTTCAGAGAACTAGCCACAATGTGCATTGGCACGTTAGAAACCATTAGGAAAGGGATAGATAATAAAACAGAAAACATCATAATGCCACTATATAAATCCATGGTTCATCTACACCTTGAAAACTGTGTTCAGTTCTGGTTGTCCCATCTCAAAAATAATATTCGAATTGTAAAAAGATGCACAGAAGGGCAATGAAGATGATAAGGGGTATTGAGCAGCTTCCATGCGAGGAGAAATTAAGACTGGGACTGTTCAGCCTAGATAAAAGATATAAAAGGACTATATGATAGAGGTCTGTAAAATCATGAATGATACAGAGAAAGAACCTAAGACTGAGGGGTCACCTGATGAAATTAATAGGTAGCATATTTAACACAAACAAAAGGAAGAAATTTTTCACACAATGCAGTCAACTTGCAAACTCGTTGCCAAGAGATGTTGTGACAGCCACAAATATAACTGGCTTCAAAAAAGAATTAGATAAGTTCATGAAGGATAGGTCCATCAATGGCTGTTAGCCAAGATAGTCAGGAACGCAACCCTATGCTTTGGGTGTCATTAACCCTCCAACTGCCAGAGGCTTGGCCTGGAGAATGGGATGGATCACTTGAAATTGCCCTGTTCTGTCCATTCCCTCTGAAGTTTCTGGCACTGGCTGCTGTCAGGGATGGGGTATTGGGCTAGTTGGACCATTGGTCTGAGCCAGTATGGTTGTTCTTATGAGCTGTGGTGAGCACATCATCACTGACTCTTAATGATGAAAAGAGATTTTTGATGAGCCATGCAAGACACTTCCCTGCACTTCCCTCTCCTTGGCCCAAGGAATTCAGTTTGCTGTATGCACAGAACTTGTACGCCCTTCCAGTGAATAAGAAAGCAGTCCTGGAAAGTTTATTTTTTTTCTTACATGGCAGTGCAAGGTAATATCATTAGGTCACAATACTAGACACTTGTTTTATTTTTAATGCATTTTACAGTACACTCCATAAGAAAGGTGAAGCAGAACTGTACTCAATATGTTTGGGAATACTTTAAGAAGAAGGTGATTAATAGTGTCAGTCTTCTGTAGAAGTTTCACATTTCTTGTAACAGATTAGAGGCCTGTGAAAGTCTATAGATATTAGTTTTAAAATATATTTACCCGGAAGACTAGAACTGATTTTTACAGCCTCCTTGTTTATTTGTCAAATACGTATCTGTAAATGTTTTCGAAGAAGCACTATAATGTTAGCAATTTTGGGATCAGATAGAGTTGAACAACATGGGCATCCAATTAATGCAGTTCAGAGATAGTGCTACATCACAGGCACAAGCCATACAGGCTTCCCAATACGATGTTGAGACACTACTAGTATAATTCACATATGGCACTAACTAGGGTGACCATACTTCCCTCTGCTGAATATGGGATGCCTGGTAAAATTACTCGTATTCAAGCGAGTTCAATGGCAATCAATCAGAACTATGCAGTACAAATATTCAAATTAACATCAAGTTGACTGAGCCCCATTAAACAGAAATACTACGTAGCTGGATTATTTTTATTTACCTTCTTATCTTTAAGGCTTTAGGGTTCACACAGGGAGGGGTGACACACACACTGCTACCCCCCCAACACACACATGGGGAGATGTGACACACCCATCCACCCATATCCCACTCTCACACGCGGAGGGGGGGTTGGGTGACCGACTGACTGATCCTCCTTGTCCCATGATCTCCACCCTCCATGCCTTCAGCAGCCACAGAGCCTGGCCAGGGAGGTGGCTCAGCAGGGGAGGGTGCCTAGGGGATGGAGCAGCCCTGCGCTCCCTGGGGACAGGACCCAGAGTGGTGGGGGTGGGGACGGGCAAAGAGGGTGCTAAGCCCCTGCCCAGAGGGTGCTGTGGAGCCTACAGGTTCGGGGTGGGAACAGGCTGGAAATCGCTTCTCCCCCCACCACTCAGAGCTTAGCGTGAGGCTTTGGCACATGCAGTGCTTGGCTCCTCCAGGCCAGCAACCCGGGCCGGACGGTCTTGGGCTTTCCCAGGGTGCCACCCCTGGCAGAGGCAGTGGAGGAAGGAAGGAACCAAGGCTGCTGGTGAGCTGAGTGCTCTGACCAGGGGCTGGTTCTCTGCTCAGCGCTGGGAGCAGGACGCACCCACTGTGGGGATATGGAGGAGCAGCGGGGCTGAGGAGGGGAAGAAGGGACAAAGCCAGAGGGGGAGCACATAAGGGGCCAATGGGTGGGCAGCAGAGGTGACACCTAACCAGCTGCTGCCTGGCACTCATCGGATGCCGCAGCTCGCAGTGTGCAGCCAGTGCCAGCTAGAAAGGGGATGGGGGGCAGGGCCCTGCTGCCTGAGAGCTAGGGTTGCCAGGCTTCCGGTTTTCAACTGCAACGCACAGTCAAAAAGGGACCCTAATGGCTACAGTCAGCACTGCTGACCAGGTTGCTAAAAGACCAGTCGGCAGCGCAGTGGGGCAAAAGCAGGCTCCCATCCCTACTCGGCTCCACGCAGCTCCCAGAAGTGGCAACATGTCCCTCCAGCTGGGGGGCAGCCATGGGAACGTCACGTGTTGCCCCCGCCCTGAGTGCCGGCTCCTCAGTTCCCATTGGCCAGGAACTGCGGCCAATGGGAGCTGTAGGGGTTGTGCTTGTGGGTGAGAGCAGCGCGCAGAGCCACCTGGCCCCTTCCGCCTAGGAGCCGAACATGTCGGCCACTTCTGGGAGCTGCCTGAGGTAAGCACCAATTGGCCGGAGCCGGCACCCCACATCCCCTCCCGCACCCCAACCCTCTGCCTCAGCCCTGAGCTCCCTCCCACACCCAAACTCCCTCCCAGAGCCTGCACCCCAACCACCTGCCCCGATCAGAACCCCCTCCCACACCCAAACTCCCTCACAGAGCCTGCACCCCACATCCCCTTCCCACACCCCAACCTTCTGTCCCAGTCCTGAGCCCCCTCCTGCACCCAAACTTCCTCCCATAACCCTCACCCCCTCCGATGCCCCAACCTCCTGTCCCTTCCCTGAGCCCCCTCCCACACTCCAACCCTCTGCCCCAGCCTGATGAAAGTGAGTGAGCAAGCGTGGGGGAGCATGAGCGACGAAGGGGGGATGGAGTGAGAAGGGGTGGGGTGGCCTCGGGGAAGGGGCAGGGCAGGGAGCGGGGCAAAGGTGTTCAGTTTTGTGCGATTAGAAAGTTGGCAATCCTACTGAGAGCCCACACGCAGCGGGGGCTTCGCTGAGAGACTGGCAGGGGGAGCGGCCCAGCCCCAAACACTGCAGCTTCGCTTCACCACCAACTCTGCACACCCATCCCCATCATCAGTCACTGGACTGCCCCACTCACTGCTGGTGGGCGGGCAGCTGGTGAGCAGGGATCCAGCCAGCAGCTGGACCCACCGGTACTCATGGCGGGGAGGCAGAAAATATGGGACAATTTGCCCACTTTTAAGAAAATGTCGGGACAGCTGCAGGAGGGCTTAAAAACTGGACTGTCCCATTAAAAATGGGACATCTGGTCACCCTACCACTAACAGCTAAGAGAGATGAGGAACAGTTGGCAAGTTTTATCCACCACCAATCAAAGCTGAATTGTGACAAATACATTCTTTTAGCTACTGGTACTATTTCTACCACCAGCCTTCTTCCCAAAGGCCCAACCCTGAATCCTTGTGACTCCAAAACTGAAATCAGTGGCAGCTTGAACACTCAGGGACTGCCAGATTGAGCCTTGATGTTGCAGTTTCATGACTAGGTGTAAAATACTCATCAAAGTGGACTCTAAGTACACCAGTTTGTATAATGTGGGTATGGGATCATACTGAATGAATATATTTAAAAGTTTTATTACCATTAGCAATTATCTGAGCCATATAGTCACTCGTGCATTTGGAAAGGTATTTTATTGTTTATTACAATTAAAGAGAATAAAACACCTTAACTGACATAATTTTATTTTAATTTTCAGGAAAGCAGAAGTAACAAGACAGTTAGTAGACGGACTCTTTTGTACTCTCCATGGCACTCATAAGAATTACAGCAGGTGTCTGTGATTCACATTTTCATCTTTTTTAAAGAACAGAGAGAAAAAACTTGGATCACAGAAGTGGAGAAGGTACTCACCTCGGCTGCCTCTCTTGTACATGTTTGGTTCTTTTGACTCCCCTATCCAGCTGAACTCTGTAGGCATAGAAACAGGCCTCAAGTCACCTGGAAACAATCAAAGAACCAATTTAATTTTTGCAACTCATTAATAAAGGGTTGTTGTATGGTAGAATAATTAATGCCTGTAAACTGGTTAGAAAAATCGCCCTCCAGTGTAATGCCTTTTATTAGCAACCATTTATTAAGATTACAGCTCCCTGAAGCTTTTAAATATTAGAGGTCAGATTCTGCTTTTTGTTACGATGGTTTAAATGTAAACTCCACTGATTTCAGTGCAGTTATTCCTTATTGTAATTGAGATTAGAGTTTTGCTGCATAGCTATCTCCTGCAAGAGAGTTCCCAGCTCAGCAAGTAGATGATTTTGGATGGAAGAAAAAAGGCTTTCTGACATGGTTAACATGCTTTGATAAAATTAGAAATGTCACTGATTCACCCACAATAATTCAGAACTCTCAGTCTAAAAATAGTAACATCGGTCTTGTAACATATATCTGACTCTGAAAGTTACATGCTGGCTGATGTGGGCATCTTTTACCCACATAGAAAGTGGACTAACTGCAAACTCCATGAGGAAAACAAAGGACACCTTGTGAAAAACAGAGATTCAGAAATGATGGTTTCCACTATTGTTACCTTTATTGTAATATCTGCATTATAACCATGCTGAGTGAACCTGTAGGCCTCATTCTATACTATGGAACCAGTAGTAGTTATGTTAGCAAGGCCATTAAACTAGGAATACTGACTACAGGGGATAATCTTTTTTAACCTTGATTATCATCAGTGAACACACAGAACCACCCTCTAGATCATGAGTCAACTCCTGTCTGAAATATTCATCCAAAAAAAGCATTCCAAAAGCCAAGCTGAGTCTAGTTCTGTGGTCTGCTTGTTTCGGAATCAAGTTATTTTCTGAAACATTAAATATTGCCCAACAATCTTGTTCCTAAAATAATCACATATCTGAAAACACTATGCATAAAAGTTTCTTTTCTTGTTTCCAATAGCTCATTTCCTCAATTCTACTGTTCATTACTGAAAAAAAGCACTTATGATGCATAGCTACTGTACTGATGAAGGAACGGACTTTGTTATTTACGGATATGTGAAACATCTTCACTGAGTCTTCTATCTTAACTAAGCTGGCACTAATTTATAATATTACTACGTACATAGATTATTTTTATAAGAAGATTTCTTTCATAATAATCCTGTCCTATAAATAATAAGATACTATTTACCTTGCTCCATTGTTCTAATGGCACTTTTCCTTAACCATCATTTTAACATATGATGGTTAAGGAAAAGTGCCATTAGAACAATGGAGCAAGGTAAATAGTATCTTATTATTTATAGGACAGGATTATTATGAAAGAAATCTTCTTATAAAAATAATCTATGTACGTAGTAATATTATAAATTAGTGCCAGCTTAGTTAAGATAGAAGACTCAGTGAAGATGTTTCACATATCCGTAAATAACAAAGTCCGTTCCTTCATCAGTACAGTAGCTATGCATCATAAGTGCTTTTTTTCAGTAATGAACAGTAGAATTGAGGAAATGAGCTATTGGAAACAAGAAAAGAAACTTTTATGCATAGTGTTTTCAGATATGTGATTATTTTAGGAACAAGATTGTTGGGCAATATTNAGGTAAATAGTATCGTACTATTATATATATAATTATTATATATACATTAATTATATATATATAATTATAATAAAAGGCATTTTTAGTATTTCTTATTTGGATTTTCCTTAACTTGGATTTTGCCTCTATTATATTTCTTTAAATACCTTTGGTTTCAGTTTTATGTATAATGCCTTTCAACATTTGTAAAGACTGGATTGGGCACTGCACCTTAGAAGAACTGAACAAGATTAAGAAGATTGTCCATCAAAATTAATTAAAATGATACAGGTAGGCCAAACTTGACAGCAAGCTTTAGATTTTGTAGCAATAAACTTTTACAATACTCAAGATCAATAAAAATCCTTTTGTGAAGTTAAAAGAAATCATTCTAACTGCAAACATTTAAAAAAAAACAACAAATAATTATTCTCTTCCAGGGTTTGCAACCCAAACACAGCAGCATTATGCTAAGTGCATAAGATCCCGAAAGTAAAATGGACTAGAAACTGATTAATAATAACTATGAATGCAGTGTCAAACTTGTATGATAATGCTTTATATTAATTATTTCTTATCTAGTACCATATGTCACAGGTAGTCCTCCAGTGCAGGGGCAGTGAGTTATATGGGCCCGTGGTACCCAGGCTCCAGCAAATTCAGGGCCCGGTGGGGCACAGCTTCATCAATGTTCAGAGCTGTCTCTCTCCCCCGGGCCCACCTGCTGATCCCGCGCACTTCCTCCGACCAGCCCTGCCTGCCCTGGGCAGCAGGCAGCTGCCTCCACGCTGCGCTCCCTCGCTGGCTGCTGCCAGTTACAACTTAGGGAGTGGCACCAGGAGCAGGCTGAGGCGGCTGCTACGCCTGCGGAGTGAGGATGGGAGAAGGTGCATGGCAGCCCTTCCCCCTCCCCCCCAGCAGGCAACACTGAGTCAACTCCGGGGGGTGGAAGGGGCTCATCCTGGCTGGACCTCCTGAGCAACAGCCTGGGGGGGGGACTTGGGTGAGTGTCGTGCTGGACGGGCCCCCCTCTCTCCCCGAGCTCATTGCTGCCAGCGGGGAGAGGGCTGAGGGCAGTGCCGGCTCCAGGGTTTTGGCTGCCCTAAGCAGCCAACCCCCCCACCCCCCAAAAAAAAGCCGCGGCTGCGATCGCGATCTGCGGCGGCAATTCGGCAGGAGGTCCTTCGCTCCGAGCCGGAGTGAGGGACCGTCCGCCGAATTGCTGCCGAATACCTGGACCTGCCGCCCCTCTCTGGAGTGGCCGCCCCAAGCACCTGCTTGAGAAGCTGGTGCCTGGAGCCGGCCCTGGCTGAGGGGAGTCCACCTCTCTGGACCCCCACCCCAGCCCCGGGGCAGCCTGCCTGCTGCACCCCAAATGCCTTATCCCCAGCCCAGCCCAGTGCAAAGCCCACATCCAGCACCCAAACAGCCTCCCAGAACCTACACCCAGCACCCAAACCCCCTCCCACACCCCTTCCTGCACCTCAACCCCCTGTCCCAGCCCAGAACCCGCACCCAGCACCCAAACTCCATCCCAGAGCCCGCAGCCCTCCCACACCCAAACTTCCTCCCATAGCCTGAACCCCAAACCCCCTCCCACATCCAAACTCCTTCCCAGAGCCTTAGGCAGGTGTGTGTGAGGGGGCGGGGAGGCTGGGACTTGGACTCGTTCTGGGCACCACCAAAAATTATACAAACCTGCCATCCCTGCTCCAGGGGTAGATCTAACTTTCATAAACAGACTCACATGTACCTCACTTTTCAAGAATTAAACAAAAGTTTTATTGATCCTTCACTGAGATGGAAAAGGATGTGCACAAAACATTGCAAACACAAAGCCACAGTCAAAATTGCTGTTTTTCAGACCGAGTCTTCAGCATGCTCTCCTCACAGGTTTTGCCCCAATAAATGGATCTTAGCATTCAGGTTCAGGCCACCTGAAGCTTCCAGTGTTTAAATTACCGACACTCAAACCCAGGAACTATTTTTAATGGCCCATCTCCTGTTCTGACTGGTCCCAGATTCTGCCTTCTTAACAACTTAATCCAATAAAAAATATTACCTCACCCACCTTGTCTCTCTAATATCCTGGGATCAACATGGCTACCACAACACTGCAAAAGTAAATCAGGACAATTATCCCCTGAGTTTTCTGCCTAATTGTTGTTAAGGCAATCCAACTGATTCCCAAGTGTCAGCATTCTCTGCTGCTCTGCTCAACTGAAAGGAAGAATGCATGAAAGGAACTAGAATAAAAAAATGCTGCAGCATACACAAATATAATAGGGTGAGGGGAAGACAAAACAAGACAATCTTTTCATACTCTATTTGTATCACATTCAGTCCCTTCATCATTCCACAACACAAGAGTCTTATAAACTACAGAAACCTCCTGTAATGGATCCAACCCCACAAAGCACCAGATAACTCTCTCACAATGTGCATGTACTTTACAATACTGATAGAGACAGATTGTAATTTCTTAGGCGCAGGCAAGCTAAATTAAAATGAGGATCCCTATATATTTTCCCAATAACAGAATTTCTTTCCTTTTTGTTTCTTTTCTTTCCTCTCCACACTTATCATTTCTCATTGTATTATCTTTGCCACATGAGACTGTAAATATCGTAGGGCAGGACCTTATTCTCTTTAATATCTATATAGCACCCATAAAAATATTCAAATAATAATGTTGATTTGCAGAACATAAAACCACAGATCTGCTCATTTCTACTTGTGTATAAACTTTGTCCGATACGGTCTCTCAGCTTTCACTAAATATAAGTTATTTAGACTTGGAGAGAATGCGAAAGAGGAAAGGACTATGACCTTCCAATTTATTGCTGAGCAAGCCCATGCTGAGATTTGGAGAGCATTAGTGCCAACCAGCACAGAGCAAACAGCATAAAAGACAGGAACTTGTGATGGGAGACAAAACACAGCCCAAACAAAACAAATTGCTGATTTTGCATACTAATTCTCATAATACAAAGCTCTGCTCCAAACACAAGCAAAAACTGTCAACGTGTACAAAAAAAAAGTCATGCTGAAATGTTCTCTGAATACCAGGAGTCAATACTGGATTGATAGCAATCCTAGCTATGACTTTAAAAAGGCTTCACTTATTTATCTCATGTGTATCAGCCAACATTAGTATTAGACATTCACAAAGGAGCCAGGGCACTGCTCTGCAGTTAAAAATAAAATCAGACATTTCCTGATTTAGACAGGACACCAGGCTGCTGTATGAAGGAGCTGATTGTTCCTTAGAAAGCTTTTAAAATGGAACCGGACAATTCTTAGTTTAATTTTCTCTCCTCTTCCTTCCAAATACATACCTACTCCCTTTTAATGGACTTTAGGAGTCTCATACATTTTGCATTTAACAGTTTCGCCAGGAGGAGGGAGTTGGATATAGATCTGTTCTGGTAAACAAGTCATGAGTAGGGTTCAGAGTCAGGAGTACAGAAATATTATGAAATTTGGAGTCAAAATGGAAGAAATTTCACCATGCCAACTGTTATCAGAAGATTTTTATCATCTTGAGCTAAAATTTTATGAGAAGGTTTGTTTATATGAGATTCTGGGGAAATTTTATGCAGAATTATTAGACAGATCCCTTCTGGTTTTGGATCTGAACTGGTACCAAAACTGTAGCGATGGTTTTGTATCAGGACTCTTGTCTGAAATTGTAAGGGGTTCAGATCTATTGATTTTGGCTTAGCCCTTATTTATAAAAGAACTGTAAAACTAAATTGTTACTTCAAGGATATACAATGTGGGTTTAAACAAAATGAAATTTAAATTTAAACTACAGATGGAAAAAGTGATACTTATCGTTTTGTCAGATTACAGTTGTTTTGCACAACTCAAATAGAAAGATTTTTAAAATATTTAACTTTTATACTAGAATTCTCACGTCAGATAAAATGCATTGGGCAAAAATCTGTACTTAAAGATGATTAAAATTGTGAGACATACTCTCCCCATAAAAAGGACATTTACCTATTGAAAAAATCCTCCAGTAATGATGTAGAATAGGATATAAACTGACAGTGTAAAAGGACATGCTCTGCTACAGCTGATTCTCAAATCATGACAAATAATACAAGTAAAAACAATTACATGCTCATGCTTCTGAGTCACATAATTACAGATTTTTGTTTATGGGGCAAAAAGCATAGCAAATTACTATAAAACGGTCACATTTTTACCTAGGTTAAATCTCCTATTTGGTATGGGTGGCATACCAGCTTACAACATAAAAATGGCCCAATGCAGAAGATCTGCAAGAGAGGCCTGGATTGTCCTCTCCTATGGGGAAAACCTCTCCTGAAAATGCAAGGTTGAATTTTGAGTTTCTTTCCAGTTTATACATTGAGGGGCAGTTGTTTCTGACCTTTTGTTGGATGAAACAACTGTGGCTGGGAAGCCATGAAAATCCTTAAGTTCCATAGTGAAGCCAGGCTTCTATCCGGAAGATTCTGGGATGGAGCAGTATTGCCATAATCTCTCTCTGATTCGAATACATTTGGTTTACTCTTAATTCCAAGAGAGTTATAAAAAGGACATACATGGACATTCATAGGGTTACCATATTTAAAAAATAAAAAAGAGGACACTCCATGGGCCCTGGCCCTACCTCTTTCCCACCCCGGCCCCGCCCCAACTCCGCCCCTTCCCTGCTCCAACTCCGCCCCTTCCCCAAAGTCCCCGCCCTAACTCCCCCTCCTCCCTCCTAGCCACGCGAAAAGGGCTGCCGGGGCGCTGCCAACTTCACAGTTTGCCGGGCAGCCTCCAGACCCTGCACCCCCGGCCGGCGCTTCCCCAGCGCAGCTGGAGCCCGGGAGGGGAAGCGCCCAGCTAGAGGTGCAGGGTCTGGAGGCTGCCCGGCAAACTGTGAAGCCGCTCGGGCTTCGGGCAGCCCCCATGCCTCCGGACCCTGCTCCCCCGGCCGGGCACTTCCCCTACCGGGCTCCGGCTGCTGTGCTCCTCCCCTGACTCTTCGGCTCTGTTTAAGAGCCAAGCCCCCTTGCCTCCGGACCCTGCGCCCCCGGAGCAGAGCAGCAGGAGCCCGGGAGGGAAAGTGCCTGGCCAGCGGCTCGTGGTCCGGAGGCAAGGGGGCTGCCCGAAGCCGGAGCGCTTAAACAGAGCCGAAGAATCAGGGGAGGACCAGAGCAGCTGGAGCCCGGGAGGGAAAGTACCCGGCCGGTATTTTTCCCGGACATGTTCGGCTTTTTGGCAATTCCCCCCGGACGGGGGTTTGATTACCAAAAAGCCGGACATGTCTGGGAAAACCAGACGTATGGTAACCCTAGACATTCAGGACCATGGGCCAGATCTGCTCTGGCCCCTTTGTGTCAGTTGGCAGCACAAAGGGGCCAGAAAACTAGCTAGCACAAAGTAAATAAATCAGTTTTTCTGAATGAATGCAAAAATACACATTGCTGGAATAGGGTTTGGAAAAAGGTGCATGTTACACCAGTTAAGGCTGTCTTAACTGGAATTCAGATTCCATTCTGAATTCGGTTCAGATTGTCTAGGGATATTAGGAACAATGCTCAGGTTTTTATTCCTAAGTATAATATACATCCCAATAGAGAAACTAAAAGTGAAAGGAAAATTGCATCTAGAAAAGCCATCCAGCATGGGGAGAAAAGCAGCATTTTGACAGTCAGGCTGCTTTACAGAACCTTCCAGAGCAGGGGTGGGCAAACTACGGCCCATGGGCCAGATCCAAACCCTCAGGGTTTTGGATCCTGTCCACGGGATTGCCCCCCGTGGCTTTGCGGGCCCCATGCCATTCTGCAGAAGCAGACGGGACCACTTCCCTGCGGCCCCTGGGCGGGGGGGCAGAGGGCTCCATGCATTGTCCATGCCTCCAGGCACCGCCCCCCGCAGCTCCCATTGGCTGGGAACGGGGAACCGCGGCCAATGGGAGCTTCGGGGGAGGTACCAGGAGGCGCAGCAAGAGCAGCTCACGCAGAGCCCTCCGCCCCCCTCTTCCTGCCAGGGGCCACAGCACTTCTTGGAGTGGCGCAGGGCTGGGGACAGGGCAGGCATTCAGGGAGCCTGCCTGGCCCTGGTGCGTGCTGCTGCCACCCCGGAGCTGCTTTAGCCAGAGCCTGAACCCCTCCTGCCCCCCAACTCCTTGCCCTAAGCTCCCTGCCTGCACCTCGCACCCCTCCTGCACCCCAACTCCCTGCCCTGAGCCCCCTTGTACATCCCGCACCCCTCCTGCTCCCCAACTCCCTGCCCTGAGCCCCCTCATACACTCCTGCACCCCAACCCCCTGCCCTGAGCCCCCTTGTACACTCCATACCCCTCCTGCACCCCAACCCCCTGCCCGGAGCCCCCTGCCCACTCCGCATCCCTCCTGCACCCCAACCCCCTGTCCTGAGCCCCCTCCCGCAGTCCACACCCCCCCCTGCACCCCTGCCCTGAACAGAAACAGAAAAACTATATACACATATTGAAAATGAGTGCCTGGAAAGTGTATGGGCATGTCAGAACTTTTACAAATATCTGTGAAGACTGGATTCTTTTATACTGATAACAGACCATAAACCACTTATAACCCTCACCAACAGAAAAGACCTAGATCAAGCGCCGCTGAGATGCCAACCTCTATTGATAAGCTTTAATGGATTTAACTTATGTTCCTGGGAAAAATCCATTGGTAACAGACACTCTTTTACAGACCCCAGCATCACAGCTCATAGATTCTATGCATCTGTTGTATGCTCAGATACGGTAACTCCAAGAAAAACACTACAACCTCATTCCTCACAAACTCACCCCAGGGACCTTCTACATGCTTCTCAAGATACACAAATGATGGAACCACGGCAGAGTGATCACATCAGGCCACACTTACTGAAGAAATACCAGGACTCATAGAAACTGTCCTCAAACCACTTGGCCAGTTTCCGCCAAGACACTACCAACTTCCCCAGAAACTCTGCAACATTAACAATCCCCCCAGTACACCAGCTTTCCCACCATGGATGTCACCTCCCTACACACCAACATCCCTCACTATGACAGCAACGATGCCTGCCTCAAATACTCACAAAATAATGAACAATGCTCAGAAATCTACCCCAAACACATTGCCAAACTCATCCATTTCATCCTTACCCTCAACAACTTTACATTTAACAACAAACACTTTGTCCAAACCATGGGAACAGCCTTGGGTATTAGGATGGCTCCCCATTATGCCAACTTCTTCAAAGGCCATTTCCGGGAAGAATTTCTGGAAAAACTTACCACAAACCAATGATAAATTTGAGGTACATCAATGATATTTTCATCCTCTGGACAGATGATCTAAACTCCCTCATAGATTTCCACCACAACTTTAACAATCGCTACCCATTCATCAAACTTTCTCTAGAACATTCCCTCACCAGTGTCAACTTTCCTGACACCACAATCAGCTTCAACAATGGAACCCTATAAATGACTATATACAAAAAACCCCACAAATCACCACACACAACCTCCACAGATCCAGCAGCCATGTCATGAAAGAAATATTTCCTGAACCCCCTCTTCTGGCCTTCAAATAACCCTTCAATCTCACCAAGCACATCATCGGAAGCAAGCTTCACACAGACTAGAACACACCAACTCAAAGCAGCACCAGAGCCTGCATCACAACAGATACTAAACCTGCAGACATATCTCCACTGCTGTGATGATCAACGCCACCCCAACATACCTTTCAAGATCCATGGGTCCTACACATGCCCATTACAACATGTGGTGTTACACATCAGTGCATCAAATGTCTCAGCTACAGCTATGTGGGTGAAACCAGAAAAATCACTATGTTCTCGAATGAACTCTCATATAAAAATGACAAAAACACCCTTACATGGTTTCATAGGGGTCGCCGTGTTAGTCTTTATCAGCAAAAACAACGAGGAGTGCTTGTGACACCTTAGAGACTAACAAATTCATACCTGCCTACTGTATTTTCCACTCCATGCATCTGATGAAGTGGGTTTTAGCCCACAAAAGCTTATGCTCAAATAAATTTGTTAGTCTCTAAGGTGCCACAAGTACTCCTTGTTGTTTTTACAAAAACACCCTATCACCCATCGATAAACACTTTTCACAAGATGATCACTCTCCATATCTCACCTCAGTCTTAGTCCTCAAAGTAAACCTGCACAGCACCTTCAAAAAACAAGTATGGGAACTTAAATTCATAACTGTTGGACACTAAAAACCATGGACTTAAAAGACACACTAGTTTTATGGTTCATTACAACAATTTGCAATATATCGTACTACCAGCTAAACTTCACTGCTCACTTTATTTGAAGTGGTGTCTTACAGTATGTGTGAAACCCTTATGCTTAACAATCTCTCCCACCTTGTATTTAGCTCCAACACTCTGGCTACTTTCTCCATACCTGAGGAAGAACTCTATAAAGCTTGAAAACTTGTCCCTTCCACCAACAAAAGTTGGTCCAATTAAAAAAAATATTATTTCACCTACCTTGTCATATCCTGGGACCAACATGGCTACAATATGACCAACAGATAAAGTATATTACACGTGGTGCCAGTATAATACAGGTTAGCATTCCATTACAGTCTCTACAAGACTTAATCAATAAGCCCCACAAAGGTGAAATCTTGGTCTGAGTCCTCTGGTCTGGGAGAAAACCATTGCAAGAAAAGAGGAAGAAAAGGCAGAGGGCCTGCAGGGCCAAGCTGTGCCACAAGTGGGATGTTCATAGACAGCATCTGCCACATACAGATACTGCAGATGCTGTCTATGAACATCCCGCTTGTATATATATAATGATTACCTTGTTTTGGTGTATAAGAGGGTATGATTCAGTTGTTAATTGCTTTGTAATTTCATTGAAATTGCCAGGTTGCAGAGTGTATTAAAAAGTAATGAATGCAAAGCACGGCATGTAAATGTATAGCTCAGATATGGCTATTGTAACAGCAATACAGAGAAGGTTATTGCTACTGAAATAGAGAAAACTTCCATCTTGTCTTATTTTGGGTTGCAATATTTACACATTCCTTTTCTCTACTATACACCCTTACACACGCTCTGAGCTCCCTCTTCATGTTCACCCATTACATCTAGGAACAACATCTAGGAATGCTACGACTCCATTTGTCATCATGAAAAATTACTGAACTGGAAAATTACTGAACCCAAATAAAATAGATATTGTAAAATAATAATTTAATACCAAGAAAACCAACTGTGCTTCACTACGTATGTGTGTTTTTAGTACACAGTCAAAAGTAGAGACGAGATTATCTGCCAGCATGTGAGTTCAGAACTATGATCCATAAGTCTTAGAAAAAGAAAATGGCAAATATACTGTAACTGGGATAAAGTCTCATCATGGTACTAAGCTATATTTTCACAGTTTTGAAAAGGAGAAATTAAAGGGACGTGATTTTCTACTTTCTTGCTTGGCTTTTGCATTTGCTACAAACATCCAGGAAGTCTCATCTGCAAGGATTTATGGCGGATTCATTAAATCTACCAGCTGTGATAGGCACTAGATTATGACCATCATTCGTATTTTGGCAAATCCCCTGTAGGAATTTCTGAACTGCAGTTTGTATGAACCCCACAAACACTGAGAACAGACCATTCGACTAGGAAAGTGATTTAAAATATATGTAATTTTTAAAATAATATTTTTCCTCTTTACCCTGGGTATTCAGCTCCCGCAACAGTCCCAAGCTTCTAGATATTGCACCAAAGATAAACCACAGCTTGCAGCATAAACACAATCATTTATCATAACTCCTGAGGCTTGCAAAAGTGGCTCTTTAAAACAAGAGATTTAAAACACACTATAAAAATAAAACTAAAAAGTTCTTCTCAGGGTTAGAAAGCTTAGCTTTCTTTTAACAAAACTTGTTTAAAACTTCTTGCTTTACTAGTTTCTCCTACAAGCGCCAGAGGTAAATACAAACTTTATGTTGGTTTTCACTTTCTCTTTACTTTGCAAGGCCTTTTCCTGTGCTGCTGCTTTATTTATTTTATTTTTAAAATTTTCATTCTAAGTTTTCAAACAATTTCTCAAAGCTGTGGAAAGCAGACACAAGTGTCCCATCAGGAGCATAAGAAGAAAGTTTAAATGGTACTGGAATCAGGCACACGCACACACCGCGCCTGATGTTTTAACTACAAGTCATTGAACAGTATGAGCTTATGAAAGGAAGCCAAATTCATATTACTGGCTCACATTTCAAACACAATTCAGATTTCTCTTTGATTCTATAGTAAGGTAAAAGCCTGTGGGATTTACTTGCTCAGGGAGATGATAAAAACTGAATGATAACTGTATTAAGATGGAGTCTTACTCTTCAGTGTTAATCTGGCGACTACTCTTTCGAGCATTGTGCAGGTTATAGTGTTTGATTTTACAGTATACTGGAAATATGCTACAGAGACAAATGATCTACTAAGGTTTCTTCAATCTTATCAGGAAACAGAATGATATTTAACTAAGGTCCTGTCCATACTATGGTTGAAACTGTGCTACCTATCACCATATTTAAATACCATTGTTGCTGGCAAGCCCTAGTACTGTTGACTTGATTAGCATGGACTGGGAATTTTTTCTGAGGACTTTTCTTGAAACGAAAGCAATGCAAAGCATTTGGAAACCTGAATGCCCCTTGCCTGGGGAATCTCAGGATATCAGAGATTAGCAGGCTCTGTGCCTTCCCCACTCCCAGTCCTGATGTAGGGGGCATACTGGGAACATTTCTGGGGAGGGGTGTGGTAATGACATCATATACTTCAGCAAGTCCCAACTGTTGAAATCCCTTTGAGGATCATCCATGAAGTGTGGCATAATTTATAGCATCCCTCAATCTGACATTTGTAGTTCCAGGAATCATTGGGGAATGCAAAGATGGCTTGCCTTCTTCTCTGTGCAGTTCCACTGAGAAGACCACTGATGCAGCTAAGGACCTAAACCTGCTTCTTTAGGTATAGTATACAATGGAGTTATAACATGACTGTATCATGCTCTTCAGAGGCAAAATATACACTTGGTAAGAGAAAATCATGCTTACAAATTGTTGCTGGTATGAATTCAACATAAACAGAGAGAGGGACCTAATAATAGTATTCTTTTCGTCTCTAACTGTTGCCTTCTATCAGAGTGTCTCAAAGCATTTTACAAAATCCCCCTCACTCATTTTTAAACTTGTGTAGTCTAGAAAAAATATAGCATATACATATTTAGTTATGCAGAAATTGTGATCATAGAACTTATTTCACTGAGAAGTTGGATGTGATGTTTAAATCTTTATCAGAACATATCTGAATTCTGCAACAACTTTTCACTCACATTACAACAATACACCAAATGAAACAAGCTTTTCTCACATGCTTGTAAATTTACTTCACGAAATATTACAAACCTAGATCAAGTTCCCTAATCTTTGGGCGGTATTTCTTATACGAAACTAAATTTTGAAAATGAACCCTTTCTTTATAATGAGCCAAACCAAAACCTCAGGTCCAATTATCTCCAAATTTAAAGTTGTTTGAAATCTCCATCTGGACTTCTGCCACTATGGCCTATCTCTAGTTTAAACTAGAGTAGTACTAAGATATTTTCTGAAATTTCTCGAGGAACCAAGTGAAGACACCTTCCAAAGATTAAGAGTGAGACAGACAAGGAGATGCATTTTGATCAATATTTTCCTATTATCCTAGAAGCCTAACTTGGCATGGAAATACTTCTGAGGGAAGGAAAAATGAGAACATGAAACAATGTTTTTTTAAAAAGTAGTATTCTATAGGTTTAAGTTTCTCCTCCAAACATCTTGGATTTAAGGACTTTCCAGATTTGCTCTCTTTGAGAAAGTCCAGGAAGAGAAATTTCTCAAGGTTGCCCTCAACAGCCTAGTAAATTCTGTGCTGCCTAGTCCTGTCTCTAAAGAGATCGTGTACACATTTGGAGATATTCCAGTCCTATTTTAAGGATTTTTAGAAATACCAGTTGTGCAGTTACTCAGGCTTGCATAGAAACCAGTTCTTATAATTAAGCATAGAGGGCTTGTGGTATCCACTGACTTTGTAGCAACAATCCTGCTTCTGCCGTGTAGCCAATTATGTGGTCATATTCTTATTAGTCCTTTATCCATATATTACAAATAAATGCCACATATCAACCGGATTCACCAATGAGCATCCTTAATTTCCAAAAGCAAATTCGCTGGCAATTCTAATGTTTTTTTCCTATGGGAGTAAGTCACATAGAGTGACTGCATCCAGGCTCTGTGTCCTCCCAACAGCCAACCAAGCCCCAAATATGCAGGAATGCTAGGAGTTTAGGGAAAGCAGGCCATATTGGATCCACTCTTCTCTTTTATTAACTTTGGGATTATCTCCAGGCTTTCTATGGAGAAGAAGAGGTGGCAGCATTAAGTCCCAGAACTGCATCTTTCTGGAATTTCATTTAAAATTAAGTACTTTGCTGTTAGTTTCTCCTAGTGCTTTACATGGGGACTGCACAAACTAAAGTAGTATAAGATAAGTACAGTAGGAGAGAAACAACACAGAAGAGAACCTCTCCAAGATGCACAGTGTACACCTTATTTACTATTAAAGTTAGTTCTCCTGCAGCAAAATTGTCATCAGGTAAAGAATAGCATATGCTTATGTTTACAAAGTTATATATGTTACCTAAAAAAATCATTAGCGGAAGGTTCCTGTGTTTTTGCAGTTTCCCAGAGGAATGCAAGTACGTTGCACAGACTCCAACTCTGCTTTTAATGAGTCTGCCAGAAGCCATTTCTTACAGTATTTACCATCATTTCTTTCAAGAATAATTCAAATGTATGTTGGGAAGTAGAGGTCAGAAAGTTGAAGCCGAAGGGACAAACCTTATACTTGTGAATAATTCCTGACAGTAATCGGTGCAATTATTTAGAATTATTCCAAGTGAAACAAAAGACTAAGGATCAAATTGAGCCCCAAACATGCTTTTGGGCCGTTGACTGACTTCAGTGGGAGGTGTATGCATGTATCAGAGGACAGAACCAGTCTCTTAGGGAGTGCCCTATCTGACAGAGAGGGTAATTCTTTTCACTGGTGACAATGACAGGGAAATGTTGTTACTCTCTTAGCCAAACAAAAATAAAAATCAATATAATGTATTACAAGTTACATATAAATATATATCTTTTTATAAATATGCTCAGCACATACCATCTTAAAGGTGTGTGACCCTCACAACAAAATAATCTCTACTGCACTGAAAAGAAAAATACCACAAATACAAGAGTAAATTGGCTTCCAGTATGTTTCAGTAATGTTATTCTAAAGTTCACTGATCATCAATGTTCATCTTTAATAGATACAAATATATTTATAGCTCAGCAACTCTTTTACACTGTATTATGTACAATATTTGATTTCTACATAAAAACAGAGTTTATTATTGTTACACTATCTTGCATTCATATTTAGCACTAACCATCCTAGGATCTCAAATTGCATTGTAAACATTAACTAATTAATCCTCACAATACCTTTCAAGGTACTAAGTGATTATACACTTTAATACAAGGTTAAATTAGGGATGACATTTCATTTTGCAGATGCTTTTATCTTCTACCAATGCCTTTTCAGGCAGTTCCATAATATTTTAGTATTTCTGCAAGTTGCAGGTAGGAATCTCTCCAAGAGACTGTAGGTAGAGACTAATAAGTGAAAGTGGCATCTATCGCCCCATCCATTACAATTTTTAAAAATAATTTTCACACACAATCTTGTGGGTTTGAAGTAGATAATGTATTAAAAAAATCTTGCACCTTGATCCTGAACATTTAATAATACTAACATCCAGTCACTATTCAAAGCAAAAGCATATTTCTATCACCTTATGGTCCCAAACAGGTCATAGAGTGACTGTGAGTTGCTAAATAATATATAGTGATACAATTTGTTAATCCAGTCAACTTCTGAAGACCAAAGCAATCAAACATACCATGAGTGGGTGTCTTTTCTCTTCTCCGAACTCCTGTGGCTCTGCCTCTCTCATACTCAGAGCCCATTGGATGTCCCTCATCTTCAATTAATGTGTAATACTTTCCACTTTCATGCTCCAGAAAGTAGCTAGGTGACTCGGAGCCTTTCATTCCAGACTTTCCATATTTGCTGATGTCATCACAAGACATTATTCCAATTTCATCCCTAAAAATATTGACATAAAAATAATCCAAAGAGATATAGGGAAAAGGATCATTGAATGATGAAGACCTAAAGTGGACCTACCACTTCCCACTCTGTTCTAAACAATGGTGCGTCGTTATTAGGATATAATTTATTATGTGAAAGAGAAATTTGCTATTTTGCACTATTTGGCAACAACTGAAAAAGAAAGTGAATGTACCTGCAGCCAAAATAGAAAGCAGTGCTGAGCATTTTTTTCCAATTTTCTTTAAAATAATTAGCTGAAATGAATTATTTTGCATTCAGTGTTTAGCAGACTTACGGGACAAGTAGTACTCATTTTTACAAAACATAGTATAGGCATTGACTATAATCATAAAAGAAAAAACACTGTTTCCAATATAAATTCCTAATGTGCTGATCATCAAAGACTCTGTGCTCAAATTTTACACCAAGTTAAAGAGGCAACAAATCTCAACATTGTCACTGTGGAATAAGAATGTTTTTTTACCCTGCATTAACTGTGTTTCTACAAGATCTTGCAGTCTGTGTGAATCCCACTAAAGATCTGCAGGTGCCTCGAAGACCCAAGATCAAATTCTTTTGAACAGCAGGGTCTGTTGTGGCCATACGTGCAACGTATGCATCCTGACGCTCATATGCGAGGGCATAGAGAATGGAGTGATGCAACCCTTCCTCAGGTCCCTCACAATTCCTGTGACAGCTGAGGATTCAGAGAGTGGGGATGGAGGTGGGTCAAGGGATTCATGCAAGATATCATCTTGGATAACTACTGTTACTGTAGGGTAAGTAATAGTTCTTTCTTCTTCAAGTATATGTCAGTGTGGATCCTATTGTAGGTGACTGGCAAGTAGTGTCCCCTCTGGATGATGGGTGAGGAGTTTCAGCTGTATTAGTCAAGCAGATATTGTAGTACCATCCTCCTGAACTTGGCATCTACCCTGGTGGTAAGTCCACTGCATAGTGCAGTGGTCCCTGAACTGGGGAGCACAGAGGAATGTTTTGGGCTGGGTGCAATGGGGTTCTGTTGATGTAAGCCTCTGAAAACACCTAGCATATGTAACTTCTGTAGATACCAAGGTTGCAGAGTGGCCTACAAGTCTTTTAGCAAATGGAATGTTCCATGAGTTCTGCTACTAAAGAACTCCATCCTTCAAAGGGCACGTCCTGTATGGTGACATGTGAGGGCTGAGTGGTGAGGATCTGCCACAGCCCTTTTGCCAGCTTGAGTGTGCTCTACTTTACTGAGAGGGCAAATCAGGTTGGGGTTGTGGAGATCAGTACATTAAAGAGCTTGTGAGATCTTTCTTGGATCACCTTGGTTTCAGTGGCCTGGGTCTTCATAATTTGCAACAGGAAGGCATGGAAAGCCTTAAAGTTGCTGTCAGTGTTGGAGCCATGACTTCATTTGGTGATGATTATGATTCCTGAGATGCAGACAAAGATTAATGCTGTCCCTCTACTGCCACCTGCTCTAGATGCTGACATCTGGCTCTAATGTGAGTGGCCTGGCTATTGATGCTGGGAAGTGGGATGTCCCCCACTTCTTGATGTATGCAAAGGTGGGGAGGATTTGTTCTGGAACATATATTATGCTGGTCCCCAATATGGCCAGTATGACTGAAGTGGCATGCTGTAAGTGTATTTGCCCAGTTGAGGTTGGCTGGCCCAGTGCCATTCACATTTTGCCTAAGATGGGTCCCAGAATGGATGGCTTCCGGAAGTCTCCTTGAGGTCACTCTCCAATGATAGCAAAGAGGGATCTTTACTTGACACCAACAAGAACAAGTAGATTAGGGAGGGGGACGAAGAGTAAGTTTCCTCAACTTAGAGGGGAGTGGTCCCATTGCCAGGTGGTGCTGGTACTAGCTGCTGTTCTGGTATGATAGATGACCCTGGTTCCTCTGTTGAGGTACAGCTCGAACTGTTGACAGGCTCAGCAATGAGGTAAGTACCAGATCTTTTTTCCTGCATGGTTGGCTTCCCTCTTCTGACTCATAAGAGATCGAGCCTTTGTCTTTGCAGGAGTGGCATTTAAATCCTTGTTGAGTAGTCCTGTGTGGTGCTTGGAGCCATGTTTATGCTTCATCTGGCCTTGCCTCTCAGAGTCACCCGACACTGTCAGGGGTGCAGCTGCTGGACCTGTTGGGGTCTGTGCCAAGGATGCTGGTGCCAAGATTGTTGGGGTTGAAGTTGTCAGTGCTGAGGTTATTGATGCCAATGTTGTTGGTACTTTCTTCTTCCTGGACTCTGGGGTGTGGGGTCTTCCTGAAGGACAACTGGTCAATGATGATTTTTTTTCTTCATTCTGGCTGTTAGTGTTTCCTCAAAGTCAGAACAGGTATAACTTGAGCTGAGAATCCCTGGACTTTGAGTCCTTGAGGAGATTTGTCTGGGAGGTGGCTCTCTCCCAAGAAGAAAAAGTATTACCTATGTCTGTCTCTGAGATGAATGAGGCTGTCACAGGATGGGTAGGGATCGAACCTTGCCAGCTTAGGCTATGTCTACACTGCAAGCCAGGGGTATGTTTCCCTTGCTTGTGTTCATATACTCATGCTAGCTCTCACCGATCTAGCTTGAGTATAAACAGAAGCATAACTACGGTAGCACGGGTAGTGGTAGTAGAGGCCCAGCTGAGCCATATGGAATACAAACCCACAGGAAACTGGTGGGTATGTACTTGACACAGCTCAGCCCTGCCTCCTCTGCTGCCACCTGTGGTACCACAGCTACACTGCTATTTATACTCATGCCAGTTTGATGAGAGGAACCACAACCCTAGCTTGTTGTGTAGACATAGACTTAGAGTCTGCCATGAGACATGGTGGTTGGTGAGAAGTGCCTCATCCCGTTGTCAAAGGGCTTGCTGATGAGTTTTCTTTTTTCTTTCTTTCTTTTAAATGTCCAGTTGGAAAGGGTTGAGAATATGAAGTTCTTCACAGTTTTCTGTGAAAAATACAGGTTTTGAAGCTCACAAGAGAGTAGTGGGTTGGACATTCACTAGGTTCTGTCTTGCTGTCTTGCGCAGTAACATGGAACTGAGGGATGGTCGTGGCTGCTCTGCCCATTAAGCCCTCTCATGGAAGAGCAAGGAGGCACAGGGCACATGTGAGACCTGGACAGACACTGCTATTCAAAAGATACCAATTTCTACATGCATGTGTGCTTGCAGTGGGATTCTTACTGACACATACCCTAAAACTCTTGTTCCAGTGGAGGGAGAGGAGCTTGGAGAAAGGGAATTGGTCTCTGGATTTCATGTTGAGGTTTTTGCAATTCACAACTCAACTGAAACGACTAGGTTTCACCTTGTGTCAGGTTAAAAGTGAACAAAGCTACTGAGTCTTGCAAAACTTTCTCCCCAAACCAAGCCTGGCCCTGTTCAATTCCAAATGGACCACCTCCTCACAACACAGGTTTGTCATGTCCACTCCACACCCTCCAACAACTTCAGAATTCACTTAACTCTCTCACGCTTCTCACTCTTCTGGCCTGGCTGGGTGACCTATTCCTAATATTTTATCTTCAGGGAGAGCATCAAAGTAAAGCTTTGGTTCTTACAATCCATAGGAAACCTCTGCAGAACATCAGATTTCCTGCCCAGTGCAATTCAGAAACACTGGGATCCTAAACACTGAAAGTTTATCTTTCTGTTAATGACTGAGCTGGCTTCTAACTCAGTCTAGAGCTGAGAGATGCCTTAGAAAGCACTGGTACTATCTGAAGATATTTCCTTTGGAGGGGGAAAGGGAGATTTCCCATCCTGGTTCCCTGGAAACAAAAGATGAGGAATCATACCAGCTGGTCATCCCTGAAAAGTCAGAAAGGGATTATCTGGCTGCCTCCTTAAAGGTGGCAGACAGGGTAGAGGGACTACTACATCACTACTAGAAGTGCAAGCCTCTGAATAAGATAAAAGTAGTCTCGCCAAAGTCAATGAGACTTCTCACATGATTAAAGTTATGCACCTGCTCAAGTGCTTTGCTGAATCATGGTCTAAAACAGGTTTTAGTGTCATCTCCCAATCAGCTGTTTAAGTGGAAACAAAAGGTGCTATGACATTATTAAAAACAAAAGTCACTCAGAATTTTGGTATCTTGGCTAACATATTCCTTCCTCTTAATTCCACTGCACATTAACTGGCAATCCAGAATACTGCTAGACTTTCATGGCTGCAGAGAGGATGATAGTTATGACATTTTCTACACATAGCCACTCTGTTACAGCTTTTTATTTTAATTAAATGCCTTGTACAACATCTTGAAATATTTGATTATACATAAAGTGGAAGGGAAGAATAAATTGTTTCTGTTTTCAAGTCTGAAGCAATTGACCTGTAAAATATTGCCTGAATATGCTCAGATTCATTGGGAGATTTACCTTGGGCCATAAAGTCCTGACATGGGAGAGAGGATGAAAATGTCCTGAAGAGCAGAGCTGTCAATTTTTGTGGACATGCCCATTGTGCTGGTTGGTGTTGTGGAGCTGCTTGTTGGACTGGTTGGAATCACAGGCTGCGAAAGAGAAACAAACAAATTAAAAATGAAACTCACCATTTCCATGCTACATTTCAGCAGTGCTCTAACAAAGCTGAACTGTGTTTTCCTAGCGGGATCACCATTCTCTTGGCTGCTCTCTTTTTTGGATTAGCCATAATTACAGCTTCTTGCAAAGGGGATGTTTATTGAAATTTCCCCCTGCTTTTGTAAGCATTGCAAGGCCAAAGTTATTTGGTGGAAGAGACTGAACTAAAGCAAACATATCCGTATTAGTGTTAAAGATGTCATATGGAAAATTTTAAAAATCATAACTCAATAAAGTATGATCTTTAAACTTCAAAACAATAATCAACAGATTAGAGAATACATAGAACACTGGGGTATGTTAAACCCACCCGATGCTGGTCTGCAGGCAGGGCTGGCTCCAAGCATCAGCTGAGCAAGCTCGTGCTTGGGGGCGGCAGATTTCAAAGGGCGGCATTCCATCTAATCCTTTTTTTTTTTTGGTTTTGTTTTATTTTGCGCTTCACCACTTTGGCCGCCCCTGCAGGTTTTTTCTTTTTGGTTTACTGCTCCCGCCGCCTTGTAGGGGGCAGAGGAGGGGAGCGCCCTGCATCTAGCCCGGTAGGGCAGCCTGCGTCCTTCCCTGCCTGCCGAACGGAGTGGCGTGGAGCCCTCCCAGCAGGCGGCGCAGTGGGAGGGGCCGTGTGCAAGCGCCCCGCCTAAGGAAGCCCTGGCCGCCCCCCTTCTCTCTCCCCTCCCCCCGCTAGCCGGGGTGCGCACTCCGCTGCTCAGGGTCTGCAGGGCCGGGAGTCCCCGCCTCGCAGGTATTTTTTGTTTGTTTTTATTTTTTTTTTCCTTTGCCGCTCCGGCAGGTGGGCCAGTTTATTGTCCCCCCCCCCCCCCCCCCTGCCCCCCGCTTGCTGCTCCGGCCAGCCGGGCGATTTTTGCTTTGGGCAGCAAAAAAGCCAGAGCCGGCCCTGACTGCAGGATAGCCATTATTAAAATGAAAGTAAAGTTGCACATGGTTTATGTTCTCCAACTGACCCCTTCCCCACTACTGATTAGAGTGGCCACTGGTGTATGCCCAGAACACTGGACATGCTGGTACTTCTGAAAAAGGCATCGGCCCTCCCCTGTCTTCATGACCCCACCCTTGCTGTCATGATCTTGCACGCATGGTTCGTGCAAGGTCACACCAGTGGCGTGGTCTTCAAAATGGCAGCCTCCATTCTATGAGGCAATATCAGACAAAACCAAATCCAGTTTTATACCAGAACTGGACAGGGGACAAACCTTGGGGAAAAAAAACAGGACAGTCCAGCTTAGAACTGGAGGAATGGCCTGCCTATTACTAATTCAAGCAGATATTTCTGCACTTTCAATAGCTCTCCTCTCTATTCCTGGGGGAACACAACACCCATAGGTTTAATGTATAGTATTTATGCCCTGCTAAAAGGTGTGGAGTTGCTCCAAAAGTTGGGATTTGTCAATGGGAATGGAATTAATTATATACGGAAGCTAATTGTTTCCAAATAGGATTTTTTCTTGGCTGTATCTGAAGAGGGAATTTCTATAGTGTATCCCAGGCTTTAATTGTATTTAATTATAGAGTGTACAATACAGATGGTAAATGAAAGAGTTCAGAACCATAATACTGGGGGAGGGGGAGAGAAGACTTCTTACTGCTCCTACCTCTCCCTTTGGGACATAACTACAGGATTCCTATGAAAACCGGATCTTTGGCCCATCCACTCCAGCTGCTGGTTATTCCTCATCTGAAAGCATAATCCTGTTTGAGACATTTGTGGCTTCATACCAACTGATTGTGAGGCCACAATTAATGAAATATAAATTAATCTGAGGAATAAGCAGAAACACCACCAGCACACATCTTATTTAAAAAAAAAAAAAGTGAAGTTCATCCCTGGTTGGAAGGATAGTACCACATAATGTTCTGAATGGGGTCTCTGTGGGAGGTCAACTGTCTGCATGCCCATCGAGGGCACTGCACATGTCCTACATGACCAGAAATGGGCTCAGCACCACCCATGGATAGACTGATGCACAGAGGCCATTTAGCAGTCCCAGGGCATTTCCAGATGAGCCAGAGAAGGATACCTGGATTTGTGTTTATGTTGATCTAGTGGCCTCTGTATCCCATGCAATTGGCATGGAAGGTCTACAGCTGTTAGTCCAGCCTAAGGGCTGGGGAGATGGATTACACCTTCCTTACTGCTCTTCACTGTGTTTGCATAGAGCCCAGACACTTGGGCTCTAGGTGGATGGAATCAATTTCATCCAAAGATACCGTTTTCATGCAAATGTTTTTATTACAATATAAAAAGGGAAGAGCAATACAGACATTATATAGATCTGTAAACTATTTAGATGTGTCACTACACAGAACTTTTCAGAGAGGACTTTAGGGCTCAGGAGATTGGTAATGGAATACACACCAGTCACTTATGGGGTCATTCATTAGTTCACAGCTAACCCAGATCACTAGTGATTGTTGGTTACTTCTAGCAGATTGCTGCTTTGAGTAATCTGTTGATGGTTTCACTCCACTTGCCAGTGGACAGATGTGTGCATAACTAAAACCACCATCATAATTGATAATTTCTCTGCCAAAAAGGTTTAAGAGTTCACTAGCCTGGACACTGAACTACCCTCTCACCCCTAAAAGAATGGCCCCTCCAGCTTAGTGTTCAGGAATACTGGCGGTATACTCTAGAAAACTCTGACTATGATTGTTCATACTAGTCTTTATGTAGATAGACAGAGGATGTCAGCATTCTTCTTGTCAGTTATCTCTCCAAAAGTTAATTTAGAGCAATGCTGGAGATAGGAGGGGAATTAAAAAAAATTAATGTGGAACCTGCAGTCTTTAAAATTGTAATTTTGTCTAGAAGTGTTTTTTCTGTTTCTAATTTTAGCTTTTCTAGGACTATGCTATTTTTTATGTTTATTAATACTTTTTATTATTTTTTTAGGCTTAGGACATCTGGCTACTTACACTACTTGCCCCTGTTTCACAGACACTGATAATAGATGATGCAAAATGGTTTAACACAGGCAAAAATGTAACATGAAGCTAGCAAACACAGTAAACTACAAAGCTCTTGTCTAATACAATTTGACTCATATTAGAACATGGAAATATAGGAATGAACAAACAATATGATGTTAAAAAATGGGCTGACCATATTACAAATGTCTATGCAAAGGTCCCACTTACAGCTGTGACATTATTCAGCTGATGTTGTGATATAAATCACTATTTGAGAAACCAAGCTAGATTTTTTATTCACAATATGAAAAGGTACAGGTTACTACCAGTCACAGTAATCAGCAATGACTTGTCTTCTCACATCTGCTTTGGGAGCCACGCCCTGCAGTAATATTACTAACAGGATGGTATGATTACAAGTAGTTAAAATGAGCTAATCATGCTGAATGAGATATTATGTTAATGTCCTAACCTTACATGACACCTGCAGTAGAAGCATCAAAGACTGACCCATTGATACTCTGTGGGTGTTGCTATAGGTAATTAATTAATAAAAAAGGAAGAAAGAAGGGCTATGGAAAAGGTAAATATTATATAAATGAATTTTAAAGTAAAAAGTTAAGGACATATTTTAATCAAACCATTTCTGGCTCTTAGATATAAGGATACATTTTCATTGTAACTGTGTTTTTCATAGATGCAATACAGTATGTCTATCTATAGACCATTGTATATGTATGTATGGATAAATATCATATATTTAGGCAGGTTGTATAGATTATTTATGTGGAAGCCTCCAGTTTGAAGACACACAAATGTGTTTAAATATATGCAGCTAGTTTTCTAGCAGGCTAGAAGGAAAACCATGTGAATCTAGGAATCAGGTGGGAATACCAGAATTCTCTAGAACCACATCTTTAAATCCTGACTAAGCTCTTAGTCTTTCAGACATAGATAATTTGAATACCATGCAGTTTCATTTGTGGGGGTATTTTCAATGATATGCTAAAAATTCCATCCCCCATTAGTAATCATAAAAGATCCTATATTGGGTGACCAGATGTCCCAATTTTATAGGGACAGTCCCAATATTTGGGTCTTTTTCTCATATAGGCTCCTATTACTCCCCATCCCCGTTCCAATTTTTCACACTTGCTGTCTGGTCACCCTAATCCTATAACACTTTTCACAAGAGTGGGGATTTCACCCAGTGTCCTTAGCCAAAAATGTCCCCCCCACACACACATCCCAACTGCTGTGCAGCCTAAAACACTGCAAACACTACCAGATTTTATATTTACTACGCCACCATTATTTCAATGGCTTTGTTTGTACACACTATGATCAGTAATTCTTGCAGGATTGTGAAGCATGTTACAATCCATCAAGATGAAAGGTGATAAACAAGGATCCTAATTTTCTGTGATAAAAAAACCCCAAAATTCTCTGATAAAAAAACAAAAAAATACATGTTTTTCCATGATTACAATGTAATGCTGAACTTTAGTTTCTCTAGCCACAATATACATAGGTATCAGTTGAACACAATGTTTTATTGATATACAGTAGAACCACATTTATCAAGGTCTCCATTATCCAGCTCTTTGTACTAACTGAACCACCAGTCACCCAGGGCTGACACCGGCAGAAGTTGGGTATTCAGCCCCAGTCCCAGTCCCAGCTGCCCAGGGCTGACCGCCTGAGCCCCAGCCAGGCATTGAATAGGTAAAATTTAGTTAATAGTTAATATATGTTTTTATTTTTTCTCTGTAAAAATGAAAATTCTGTGTTTTTCTGTGACAAACTGATTTCTAGGATCCCTGGTGATAAATAGATGTAATTAATATTTATTGCCACTGCTTATCTGCAAGAGGTATCGGGTTTTTCCATGTCATAAGGAGAATTAACACCATGACAGCCATACTTTTAGAACTGAGGTGTTGTACATTCAATCAGTGATGGGTTAATCAAGGAAGCCATCACACATATACAGAGATTGTGGGGTTACTCATGAATATAGATGGGCAGCCAATATTTTCATGCTTTCACATCTCCAAAACACCATCTATGGATATAGACCCTGATTTTGGTCTCACTTCAGTGTAAATCAGGAAAAACTCAACTGAAATCAATGGGGTTATATTGGTTTAGAAGTTCTGTAAGCAAGAGAAGAATCAGTCTGATCGGATATGTCTGTGGTACAACAGGCCTGCTGACGGAGGCCCCTGGCCCTTTTAAATTGACTGGACAGGCCGCACGGCTCTTAGGCGCATGAGGGATGGTACCAGCAGTGCCGAAGGCAGCCGGGCGGGCATGTGGAAGCCCTGGCCATGCTGGAAGATTACGCGTAGCAGCACAGCCGGCAGCTTGCTGGGCACCAGCCAGCGCAGGCGCGGCACCGCGTTCGCACACACACACACACTCTTCAGTGAATGCCATTGTCACCTCACATATTTTTATTTAAAAAAATATCTAGCAATATTCAGGAAGGCATCTTTGGCTTGTTTTCAGGCAGTTCAGTATATCACTATCAATAAGATTGGTCTCTGTCCAAAGATACAAAGCCCCACATTCAGCACATGCATACAAATGACTTTTCCTCTCAAGATCAGATGAAGTCCAACAGAGCCGCCCAGAGCGGGGGGGGGGGGGGGGGGGGCAATTTGCCGCAGGGGCCCCCACAAGAGTTTTTCGGGGCCCCTGGAGCGGAGTCCTTCACTCACTCCAGGGGTCCCGGAAAACTCTCGCGGGGCCCGGGCCCCCGGAGCTTCTTCTGCTCCGGGTCTTCGGCAGCAATTCAGTGGCAGGTCCCGGAGCCCCCGCCGAAGTGCCGGGTCTTCGGCGGCAATTTGACCCCAGGCCCCCTGAATCCTCTGGGTGGCCCTGAAGTCCAATATTTTTCCTAGCAATGAAAATGTGTGTTGTATGTTTTATTTCAACTTCCTCTTCCATAGCACATGTACTGTATGTGATCCTTCATATCCTATAAAAAAATTAATTTCATACCAGGTAGTTGAAGGCTGCCACCAACTCCCCCCTCAGTCTTCTCTTCTGCAGACTAAATAAACCCAGTTCCCTCAGCCTCGCCTCATAAGTCACATGCTCATTCTATATCTTATATTTAGGCTCACAATTTGTTTAATACTGGTGCTGTAACTGGAAAAAAAATTTAACTACATCAAGCAACGCCACAACTTATGTATAGTGGGCTCTAATGTGTTATCAATAAGATAAACAGTAGTGTTGTAAACCTCAGCCATCCCTTTCTAGGGGGTCCATTGACTGTTCTGCTCTGGGGCCCGGAATTGCTGTCGGCAAGCCTGCGCTACAATCAGGAGGCATGACTGCAGGTTGTGTAGGCATGCCTGAGCTAGCTTTGATTAGCTAGTAACAGCAGCAGTGTAGCCTTGGCAGCATGGGCAGCAGCATGGGCTACCTAGGATCCTGGTGGGGGCTTGTATAAAGAAAGCTAACCTGTGCCGCTGCCCATGCTGCTGCAATTACACTGCTATTATTACTCACGCTAGCTTTGATCTAGGTATGTTTCTAGGTATGTCTACATGAGCTACAATCACAACTCCTGATTTCAGTGTAGATACCCCCATAGAGGTTTTCTTCCCCTATCCACACAACTCTTTGATTCTTTTCAATGAAATCAGTGTTTCCATCTCTGGAACTACCAAAAGAGAATTTGCCTTCCTGTAACTAATATGACTTTAATAAAATCTGCTGAAAGGAAAATTATAGTATGAGAATTTGCTTCTCGGCATATGTTGCTATACAGTGAAAAAATGTACTGTATAGGAATTTAAATTAGAGAAAACTTGGAAATTATAATTACAACCAAGTGTTTGTATCAAATTTAAACAGTTTTGTCAGTTCAGTTATTTATACCCTGATCTGACAAAGCATTATCAGGTCCCCCATCAGTCCTCATTTCTCAAGACTAAACATACCCACACTTTTAAACCTTTTCTCATAGGTTAGGTTTTCTAAACCTCTTATTTTGTTTCTCTTCTCTGGACTCTCTCCAGTTTATATACATCTTTCCTAAAGTGTGCCACCCAGAATTGATCACAATACTCCAGCTGAGGCCTCACCAGTTCTGAATAGAGCGAAACAATTGCCTCCCATGTCTTACAAACAACACTCTTGTTAATATACCCCAGAATGATATTGGCCTATTTTGCAACAGTATCACATTGTTGACTTATATTCAATTTGTGATCCACTGTAACCCCCAATCCTTTTCAGCAGCACTACCTCCTAGCCAGTTGGGACCTCATGAGTAAATTATCAGAAAATTCACCGCTGCTACTCCTCTACATTGGTTGATTTACTCATGAAGGAGTTATGTTTACCCCCAAGGAAGAAACCAGAGATTCAATACCCCACCCTAAGTTGTCATAACCCCCCACAAAAGGTAAGGGATAATCATGCTCAAGGTTTTTGTCTCTGCACTACTACTAGGCTTCACCAGTTTCCTGCTGACCCTACACTGCAGTGCTTTTACTATAAGGTGAATGCACAACTGGTAGAAAGATATACTCAGAGTCATTATCAGTGGTTTGCTATCAAACTGGGAGGATTTAGTGGACTCCTGCAGGGGTCACTCCTGAGTCTAGTACTAGTCAATATTTTTACTAATGACTTGGATAGCGTGTAGGCTTATAAAATTTGCAGAAGACACCAAGCTGGGAATGGTTTCAAGCACTTCAGAGGACAGGATTATCCCTTACCTTTTGTGGGGGGGGGTTATGACAACTTAGGGTGGGTATTGAATCTCTGGTTTCTTCCTTGGGGATAAACATAACTCCTACATGAGTAAATCAACCAATGTAGAGGAGTGGCAATGGTGAGTTTTCTGATAATTTACTCACAGTATAGAATTCCTAATCAACCATTTTCTTTCCTACTAGTTTGTTTTATGTTAGCAAAAAGATATACAAAACTACTCTCCTTTTTTACTTCATTTTTAGGTTTTTCTTTAAATATTCATACTCAAATTTTGCAAAACTACAGCAAGATTTGTGAAACTTAACTGAAATGGAATCTGTAAGTTTTCATACCACAACTAAAGCAAAAAGGAAAGAAGCAGCACAAATGGTGAGACCTAAATTAGATTTTGAAAATTCTATCAGGGCTGTTAAGGCATTAATAACAGAGGTAAAATAATTTGTTTTTTAAAAATACACTTCTACCCTGATATAACGCGACCCGATATAACACGAATTCGGATATAACACGGTAAAGCAGTGCTCCGGAGGGGAGGGGGGGGCTGCGCACTCCGGTGGATCAAAGCAAGTTCGATATAACATGGTTTCATCTATAATGCGGTAAGATTTTTTGGCTCCCGAGGACAGCGTTATATCAAGGTAGAGGTGTATTATTTTTAACTTGACAGAGTGACTCTGAGTGTCTGAAACCTTTTGAGATGGAAAGTTCTTTGCAAGTTTTTTTAAAGAGCGTTTCTGCACAGAGAATATAATTTTTTTGTTTCTCTTGGGAATATGTTCAGAGTCTACTGGTACATTTCAATTAAATAATCAAACAATTATTCCAGCACTTCATGAATATTTACTTTTTTTTCCTTTGATTACTTTATTTACTTGCTGCATTTCACTGCATTCTCAGTGCCAACTAATCTAAGGACCAAATTCATATTTACTCATAAAAAGGCATATACTTAAAATTGCGGAGATTTATAAATGCATAGGACTTGCAAATATTATCATTATACCTGCTGTTTTTCAGTCATGTACTACATCAATGAATATTTACCAGCTTCAAAGGAATGATTCAGCAATATTCATAAGGTGTTCTAATCCTTACTCACGGGTGTTCTTTCTGTATAGTTATTTGTTACTTTTACTAATATGGGGCCTGGTCCAGTAAACCCTACTCATGTGAGTAGTCCCATTGAATTGAATGGGTCTACTTGGGTAAGAGCTACACATAGAAGTAAAGGTTTAAAGAGTCAGACCCAGTTATGAAACCACTGATCAAAAATTAGGAAAAAGGCTTTCCAGTAGAGGAAAAATTAAGGCGTAAAGCTGCTTTCTATTGTAAGTCTCACTAGTTACAAATGTTCAATAGGATGGAAGTTAAAACAGTGGATCCCTTTCCACTCTCTTGTGTAGCAAGTATAAAAAAAACCCTGTTGGCTGCTAGGGCTTTAAGCACTGCTGAGGTGCCATGTAGCTATGTGGCTTTCAACAAACACAAACTTTTATTCTACATTTATATTTTTATGTTAATAAAATAAATGATAGAAACTGAGCCAGCCCCTCAACTTGTGTAAATCAGTGTTCTAATATCAACTGAGTTATGCTAATTCACACCAGCTGATGATCTGGTCACTGTCTTCAATAACTTCTATCACCAATATTGAAACTCTGTGAATTAACAGTAAACATAACTAGCTTAACAGTGCTTCAGCTTTAAACAAAAATGAGACCAATATATGAACCCAAAGAGAGCAAACTCATCTCTTCCCTACCTTGGCACATATTTGTGACAGCGTACCCCGTAAGGCTTTATGGGGGGGTATTTATAAAAGTATGTATGATATAACTGGAATATGTTTTGTGCTGCCTGTGCCATGTAACATATCTCCATAAAGGTTATGGTCTACTATATCTATTCATCCTATTTGTACATATATATCATTTTCTACTTGAGGTTAAGAATATGGGCTGTATGCTTGCTTGGTTTCTAAGTAAGCTTTGTGAGGCATTTGGTCAGCTTCTTTAGGAAGGAATTCACCAGCTTAAGTACCTGATCAGGAAACAATGGGGGAACAATGCATCTTGGAATGCTCCAATCCACATAAGAAGTCTTCCTGGAGACATGCAAGATACCATGCAGGGACATGTGACTTGCCCAGGTGACTCCAGAACTCAATCTTGGAGCTGGACTTTGCATAGGAGGGAGGAGAGGGGTCTCCACCCACAAGAGAAAGTCTATTTAAACCCATGGGAGACCCCTCCAGGTTGTCTTCAGCTGGCTAAGGAAGGAGCCTCTCCACCCCCCCAGGATACTTGAAGGGAACTGGAACAAAGGACAGTAACTATAGGGAGTGTGAGTGATTGCTGGACCCAGGCTAAAAGGAGATTAGTCTGTAAAAGGGAGCATTCTGGAACTGGTGAGGAACTTATCTGTATTTAGTTTGATTAGACATAGATTTGCGCATTTTATTTTATTTTACTTGGTGACTTACTTTGTTCTGTCTGTTACTACTTGTAACCACTTAAATCCTACTTTCTGTATTTAATAAAATCACTTTCGTTTTATTAATTAACTCAGAGTATGTATTAATACCTGGGGGAGCAAACAACTGTGCATATCTCTCTATCGGTGTTATAGAGGGTGAACAATTTATGGGTTTGCCCTGCATAAGCTTTATGCAGGGTAAACCAGATTTATTTGGGTTTAGACCCCATTGGGAGTTGGGCATCTGAGTACTAAAGACAAGCACACTTCTGTGAGCTGTTTTCAGGTAAACTTGCAGCTTTGGGGCAAGTGATTCAGACCCTGGGTCTGTGTTGGAGTGGAAGGGAGTGTCTGGCTCAGCAAGACAGGGTGCTGGAGTCCTGAGCTGGCAGGGAAAACAGGAGCTGGGGTAGTCTTGGTACATCCGGTGGCAGCTCCCAAGGGGGTTTCTGTGATCCCATATTCACCCACCCACATACACACAATGAAATCTGTAGTTGAGACCACTTCTTATTTTTGTTATGTGCAGTAATTAAAATTTATTTTCATTATGCTAGCATTTTCCTTTAAGCAACCACTTTCAATTAGTTGCAAGATTTCCATAAAAATATTTTCACCTAAGATATGTTTAACAATATATATCCATTATCCCTCATCAATTTTCTACAGTTGGCATCACAGTACAGGTTGTCTCATGATGAAGACAGAATAAATTTTCTATTGTAAAATAATTTATAGTACCACACTAAGTACTACTGGGGCACTATCAGGGCCGGTGCAACGCATTAGGTGACCTAGGCGGTCATCTAGGGTGCTAACATTTGGGGGGGCAGCGACCGCGGCGGCTGGATCTTCGGCCGCCCCGGTCATCAGCGGTATTTCGAGGCTGGAACCTTCCGCCGCCTCTGTCAGGGGCGGTATTTCGGGGGCGGGACCTTCCGCCACCTAGGGCGGCAAAAAAGGTGGTGGTGCTCCTGGGCACTACCAGTGTCCTGACAAGTTGTATTAAACCTCACTACGGCAGCCACTGAATGAAACTACCTCCTGTCTTATACCTCCACAGATTAAGAAAGAATTTCTCCAACTGCATCATCATAAAACAGGGACAGTTTGAAGGAGAGGAAATTCATGAGGGCATCTGGAGAGAAAAAACCCAAGCATCAATGCTTAATGTAGTAGTATCTTCTTTGGATCAAATTTCCACTACAAAATGTTACTGTGGCTGAATTCAGAACAGTCATGTCAAGTGACACAATGCTGAACAGGGTTCATCCTAGTCCACACTGACTTCTAAATGGTATTCAGCATTGTGCTTGTTAATGCAATTGCTAGCAAGAGTTCTCAGGCATAGTAACATGTAGAACAGGCCTTTCTTCTTTGCTTTTTCCTTCTTTGCCTACTTACCTTGGTAGAGAGAATTTTGGGCAAATATACAGACTATATGATTGCAAAGTAAAGCTATCAGGATACGGTATCTGAACAGTGAATTGAAAAATCCTCTAATACAAAGAGGAAGTAATCTCAGAGAGCTGCACAAGAACCATCAACTTGTCATTTGCCCGTCCACATTGCTCCCAGGCCTGTTCTTACAACACTGCAGAAATTATCCATTACACAAGGCACCCTGTATCCAAATGCATATGATTAAGGATATTCAGCCAATTAAGCCATACGACTGAGAATATCCCTAAGTGCTTACCATATTACATAGAATAGGAGCTAACTATTTGTAACAGAGAAGTTTCATTATGTAACTATCCCTTTTGCTGCAAGTTTTACTAGTCAGACAATGGCCTGCAATATGGAGTTCTATATTTCAATCACAACTGACAGCAAGATCTGTGTGCTGGGCCTACTGCCTGCAATAGGAAGGATGTTTCCACTTAGAAATAACCCTCTACATTTAAAAAAAATATTAAATATTGTTTTAAAGCTGAGTGAAGTTATCAGTGTTTATTTTTAGTAAAAAATATTTCTTTATCAGGAAAAAAGTATTTGTCTTATTTTGCCTGATAAACACAGAGCTGAAGCACCTGAAATTTGGGTCAAATAGGGAAACAGCATGTGAATGCAAAGAAAAATTCTTCATTAGTTTGTGAAATTTTAGATCTTCCTGAAATAAATTGAGACTCAAGAGGCACATCTTGATAACTTTGGTTTCCTCTTAGACATATGAGAGAGATGCGGCTTTTTAAAATGTTATGCTAATTGAGAAACTAACATTTTTGCTTTTAAAAATACATATTCCTTCATATACAGGGAAAACCCCTAATGATGATAAATAATAAGAATGCTTATTGTTTATACAGCACTTAATACATTTTAAGTGCACAGACTTAGGGCTCGATTAAGCCTTGAAGGCAGAATGGGAGCAATTTGCATTCCCTTGTACCTGTATGTAGGTAATGGTGTCTGAGGGAAGATGGCAAGCAGCAGCAGCAGCATTATAGGAGCAGTCCTGACAGAAGCTGCCCAAGAGAAAAGCTGGACCCTGGCCCTCCCTGCTTTGCAGACTACACTGTTGAGCGTCACTGGGTTGCAGGTGAACTTTCCACCATCAATGCCTTTTGGGGACAATTCAGGCCTAAAGTCACTGTTTCACGTTTTATAGTCAAGAAACGTAAGATCTCAAAACTGTATTTTACATGTTGTTTAACTACAAACATCAGGTAAAAATTTAGGGGTTTTCATCTTTTTTTGACAAATGTAACAGTGCTATGGAAGAGTAAGCAGGACTCAGTTATGCTTTGTGCAACATCAACAAAATTGTCAACTAAGGAAACAAAGGGGAACTGGACGGTTTTCACAGTGGAGAGGGAGGACCCCACTATTTACCTAACGATCTATACTGGGACCCGTGCTGTTCAACATATTCGTAAATGATCTGGAAAAAGGGGCAAACAGTGAGGTGGCAACATTTGCATACGATACAAAATTGCTCAAGATAGTTAAGTCCAAAGCAGACTGCAAGAGTTACAAAGGGATCTCACCAAATTGGGTGATTGGGCAACAAAATGGCAGATGAAATTCAATGTTAATAAATGCAAAGTAATTCACATTGGAAAACATAATCCCAACCATACATACAAAACAATTGGGTCTAAATTAGCTGTTAACACTCAAGAAAGAGATCCGGGAATCATTGTGGATAGTTCTCTGAAAATATCTGCTCAGTGTGCAGCAGCATTCAAAAAAGCTAACAGAATGTTAGGAACCATTAGGAAAAGGACAGATAATAAGATAGTGGCATTATGATTTTTTTCTATATAAATCCATGGTACGTCCACACCTTGAATAATGCATGCAGTTCTGGTCTCCCCATCTCAATTATTATTTGTATTTAAGCACTGGCTAGATGCCTTACCTGAGATTGGAGCCTTTATACTAGGTTCTATACAAACAGCGAGAGACAGTCCATGCCTCTGTGTTGCTATCTGCCCTCACTTTTGTCACTGTTTTGTTAAGAATGACCCCGTGAATTCCTTGGGCAAGAACACTGCCATTGTTTACAGCTGTGATGCACTATGTGCACATGACATTATGTAAATAGACGATAGTTATATGATTCCATTATAGTTATGATAAAGTAACTATGATGATGCAAAATAAACATTTTGGATTTTAGATACTAGGATAAGTATGCATTGTTGACAATTTTAAGAAAATCATCTTTTGATTTTTTTCATTAAATAAAGCAGATGTAGTCATTGGCAGGGAAAAAATACTGATCTCCACAATGAGTTTTTGACAATTCCCCTTAAGTATATCCATTCTTTAAATAATGAGCTCTCATATCGCTCTTTATACCTGCAAAGTATTTTCCAATGTTTAATTACTCTCCATAACATCCCACTACAGCGCCTCTGAGTGTCAGAGCTATTAGTATGCCCCAAACAGAAATGGAACATAGAGAGGTCACGTGAGTCAGCCACAGCAACAGAAAGAGTTAGTGTCAAGACTCAGGATTAGAGCCTAGGGTTTCCTGGCTCCAAAAGTCAGTGGTCAGTTTATAAGAGCATACCTCTTGCTCAGAGGATTCTTCACTGCATTAAATGTGTAGTGTCTACCATGTCCACTACCCATAAAACAATAGCGAACTGGAAAATGAACAAGGGTTGGCGAGATAGAATCCAGCCCTTTAACTCATGCATGTTCGTTAATTCAGATCCTGGGTTTGTATAGAAAAATAACCACCTTTGTCCTGTATGTGGGTGTATGTGGCTACTGGATCTATATGATCATGAACCATTTCCCAATCCTCTTCATGACAGCCTATGTAGAACTGGTCGCAGATAGTACAGAATCTCCCCGTGTGCCCATTATGCAGAATTGCAAAGGTTCTGCTGTACTGGGAACCTACTGCAGTCCTATAACAAGGACAGCTAAAACAGCTGTGGGAATAAGCTATGGGAAATTAGCATGATAAAGTTTCTCTACACAAAACAAACATTTATTAAAAGCTCAACCAATTAAAACAGAACTTGTATGTGAGGGCTGTGTTAAGGGTCTCAAGAACCCAAAATAAACACATTTCATATATGTAAATAACCAACAGTGTGAAAATACGAAAACAGTATGTTAGGCATTCAGATATGATAGTGATGGGGGACTCATTAGACAGAGATAGCTACTGCATTGATTGATGAACTTACAAGTACACGACTTTTAAAGTATATTTTATAAATGTTCAACTTTTCACACCTAGTCTACTTGCAGTAAAAGTTTTAAATTCAAGACCTCTGGTTTCGCTGACTTCTTTCATTGATTATTACATTAAGGTGACTGAAAAATGCTCACAAATTTTTACATCATTTATTTATTGCAGATGTACAGAAATAAACAAGACAACAAGGTTCAATTCCACCCATCAAATCTAATAATTAAGGCCCAGCTTCCGATCCCAATGTATTCACCTGCAATTTTGTTAGTGATTTCAATGGGAGCATGACTGTGTGTTGAGAACATAAAATATAAAACTTTTAAATTAATGGAAGTTTAGGTAAAAAAAGGTTTTAACATTTCTAATATTTTACATGTTCTGACTTTAAACATAAATAATTCACATGACATATGTGCCAATACACATAAGTGTATATGATTTTATTGATTCAATTATATAGGGCCACAGCCCACCAACCTTACCCACTTGCAGCCAGTAAAGACTGATAGCCAGTAAGCTGTTCAGTTAATGCCAAACTTTCAAATATTATCTCATTCACATACAGCCTGATCCAGCTCCCACTGTGACCAAAAATGGGGTAAATAGACATATGTTAAATCAAATATTTCTGGGGGAGATTATTTGAGCTGGTGAGAATGAACATGTAGGTTAAATATCAATGTCACCCATCTCAAGCATTCAAATATCTGAGTAAGGCTCCCCAAAATCTTTAGATATGCTTGAAATCGTAAGTTTTTAAAAAAACAATACATTTGATTCATGTCTGCAAGCTTTTCTCTGCAACCATGAGGGCTACAAACTTCCTTTTTTAAAATGTAAGAAGAGATTTCAGGCTTTAAGAAAAACATCAGTTATTGTGAGATTCCCAAGAAAATCTTGAGAGTTGGTAACACTGCAATATTTGTCTTTCTGTGGTGCACTGTGAAAGGAGTAGTACCTGGGCCAAGTGTAGGTAAATCCATGATATGGTTTCATAATGTTTCATGATGGAAATGCAGATTTCTATATATCACTGCAGTAGCTTAAAAGGATTCCCAAACGGATTCCTTTTGTGAGATTGACAAAAGGGCTCTGTGATTATTGGTGTATTTCTTGGGTTTAGTAAAGAGCAATTGTGTTTTAGAATCCCGTGTGAAGTAAGTCTGTGTGTGATATGTGTTACACCTACTACCACATGCCTCCTGAAAAGGTAAACTATGGGCCCAGAACATCCATACAGATGGAGTTCTGGGAGAAGGTGAGTTTCAGCTACAAGGAAGTCTGACGAGTCAGCACTGATCCCAGGGACTAGGCAGTGGGCCACGTAGTCACAGCTCCCATAAAGGGGTACTCTGCACCTCAAGAGTGTGTCTGGAAGCCCCAAAGCCAGGGCAGTGCCTGGACTTTGTACAGGCTCCAGAGGCTTAAAACACCCAGGGATTCAGTGGCTGGATCCCCTCACAGCAGTTTGTGTCCTGCAGCGGGAGTGTTCATCCGGATCTGTCACAGGATTATATAAACAAATCATCTCTTTAATGCCTTGAGGTTTGTTTGCATTCCTGTTAACATGACCATGAGTCTCCATTAAACAGTTTCTTGGCAGAGAGATTATCTCTACAGTAGAATCTCACTGCATAATATTTATTTTCCATGAATCTTGGGAGGGAAGCAAGGTATGCTTTAAAAAACATAGTTCATGAGAGATTCAATACTAAAGACATAGTGTACAGGGCCAGATTTTCAGCCAGTGTACCGTATATTTTGTTTTCAAAATCCACTTCTGCACTTAAAGCCTGCATTTGTGCACAAAAGTAGTCATTTATGTTCAGATTGGGAAGTTACCCTGGTGGCACAATTACATATGCATAAACAATTACATATTACATAATTTACATATGCATAAAATATTTGCATGTGCATAAATCAAATGCCTGGAAAATCTATCACAAGTTAGGTCTGGCATTTTTTTTGCTGTAAAAGATAGATTTCGTGATACCAATTTTTGATTGTGTCTATCTAGGCACTTATACAGTCTTCATCACTGTGCATCTGAGTGCCAAAAAGAAGAAAGATGCTTGGAGAAAAAAAAAAAAAAAAAAAGAGCTAAGACATCTTGTTTGACAAAAATCTGCTCTTAGAGGGTACTCATGAAGAACAGTGACATTATATTGGAAAAAATGTGAAAATAGCAATGTACAATTTTACTGAGTTCCTTCATTGTAATATTTCCTCCTTATTGGAGAAGCATAATTCTGTTGGCCAAAAATGTGGAAAATAAATAGACCATGTCAGAAATCCAAAGTATTGGAATCCCCTTGAAAAGATTACAAAAGACTTGCTGGGATATGATGGAAATGTAGAATGATTGGAAGGGCTGTATTGCTTTTGCTGGAGACATAAGCAACTGAATTGGAGTTGGGTCAGAATGGTTAGATATATTGAATATATTATTGTTTGCAGCTGTTCTCTGTCTCTTTGGACTCCTTTGGTCCCCACTCATACAAAGATATGGAGGAAAAACAATTAGCCTGATAGTACCAGAGTGCTGATCTTTGGGCCATGAGCGTGTCCCAGCACCATTTCACTAATTTTCTGTCTGTCACAGGCTTACAGTACCAGTCATTATGAACTGTACTACAGTTACAACTGTAGCTTCTCTTTGGAAGGAATAACCACTCTACCACCTTGCTCTTTAACAAAAGATAGTGTTTACCATAACACAGTACAGTTTCAACAACCTTCTTACCTGAAGTGCTAGAGGCTTCCACCTCACATTCTTCAGAAGTGCAGGAGCAGAAACCAGGGTGTTTTGAGGACGTTTCTTCAAGGTTAAGATCACTCCATTTGGGTCTTCCCGCAATGCATTTACAAGGTTCTTTAACTGCCAGCCAACCTGAGGAGACAGCCCATAATGGAACTTTGAAAGATTTCCACTTAATTTACTTAAACGTGAAGGAAGTCTTGTGTTAAACTGAAATGGTCTATTAAAATGGAACTGCATTACAGTCCATTCCTTGCAAATAGGAGCATCATTTATAAATTATATTTGATTTCTCTTGGACAGAAATGATGCTGCTGATGCTGGTGTTTTTTTTCTGTTGCTAATTTTTTTTAATGGAGATGAAATGCTTATTTTATTCCTAAAGGTATAGAGTAACCAGAGGATTTTGAAAATACTAATGTAATGCTATAATTTTTCTTGTCTTCTAAACAAAATTGATAATTTTTAATTATCCTTGCCACTGAATTATCATTGCATTTCTCTGTAGGAAGAGAAATAATAGTCGTGGAATAATTACAAACTGCATCCTCAATGTTATAACTGCAGCTGTTTAATTTTTTGGGTTGGGGGCATAGGAGAGAGAATATCATTGGACAACAATAATGTGACTTCTTTGAGGGATTAATTAAAGATAAAATATCATTTGTTTGAATTACCAATAGTTCCACTGAGAGGAACTGAAGTTCCCAAATTATTATAAATGATAATTACAACACAAAGAACAGTATCACTAAATCTGAAGGGATTTCATTTGTGTCTCTTGTTGAAAACTGCTTAGAGATATTTTTCAGGATTCTTGGTTATTTTGCATACTTTTTTTTCTGCTTTTCCATTTGAACCTTTAAGTTTAAAAAACAAGCTATGAATTTTCAATTTGTATTTATGAATATACCTCTTATCATCCTATAAAGCTAAATGCTAAAAGGGATTTAAAAATTATATATAATATAAACAATGGTCTCAATGTGCAAAAAAAAAGTGTATTATAGAATTTTTGAAATATTTATGTACTATTTACATAATTTTTAGTGGATTTTATGCAGTAAAAGAAGCATGAATTTGCACACACAAGTAAAGAACATTTTTTTTGGTATTATCAGTATATCAATATCCACTGTTTGCCAGCAGGGACCTCTGCATGAAGTATCATAAAGGAGTGAAAGTAGGAGATTGGATGAAGCCAAATATAGGGCTGTAGTTTCAGGTCCACATATACAGTATAAGCTATTGTTTTTCCTCCAATACAAAATATAACTAATATCTGATGTACTGAGCACCTTTGCCTGCATGGCATTAATTTATATGATTGTCATTTATGTTTAAGGTTGCTACTGTACTGTAAATATCCCTTGAATATGATCAATTTCTATTTCCTAGTAGTTCTTAATGAATGCAAACAGACTAGATCAGGAAAGAACACTGCCTAGAGGCTATCACACACAACTTTGAATCAGGTTCTATTCCCAGCTCTGACACCAACCTGGTTGTGTAAAGCTAATCAAAAGTCAGTTAACCTCTCTGGGCCTTAGTTTTCCATCTGTAAAATAGTCATAACAATACTTACTTACTCAGAGAGGTATTATGGAACATAATGCATGTATGTTTGAGATGCTTGGGTAAGAGGTACTATAGCACTCCACATTTACCATAGTTCGTGTTATGCTATCATTTCTGTTAGATAGTGTAAGCGTTTTATAAGAAAATGAGATTCTGAGCTTATTTTCTTCCCAGGGAAGGCTAAAAATCTCCAAATTCCATTGAGATTGTTAATCTTGTTGTCTTCGCTGTCAGTGTTATCATTCCCATGATAGCCACATGTTGTGTTCCTCATCAAAAACCAGTTCTGTAGAAACAATCTCCTTAAAAATCCTAGGAGGACTCTTCAGGGGAAGAGCTGGAGGGGAATGTATCTGAACAACACAGCAGAAAAGAGCAGGGACCTTCTAAAGAACAAAGACCTAGACACTCAGACCATGGGATATTTAAGGCCCAAGAAAATACATAGGTTACAGAAAAGACTCTTGTTGTACTGTTTGTACAGTGTCCTTGAAATAAAAAGATCTTCAAGAATTCTCTCAAGTTTCCTTAGCTAGCTTGAGTATTTACTCGCCATTATTTACTCTGAAGGAAAACCTTTGGTATAGTCATCTATTCGACACTCAAAATTACCTTTTTTGCGCAACATTGTTCTCTAAACCTTGCCTCTCCTTATTTTACAAGGCAAGCAAAGCACATTCTAGCATGGATCATCACATCACCTCATACACCTGGAAGCATGCAAATTTCAGCAAAGGGGGGGAGGACTAAAAATAGGATTCTTTTGCCATGTTGACAGTGTCAACAGTGCTGAGTCTTTTAGCTGAGTCTTTTAAAATTACAATGCAGGCCGTTGTTTGTTTTAATGATAATAAATTGGAGAATTTTCCATTTCTCTATTCTATGACTCACCTGCTAAATGTTCATTTAGCTTCAAAGGACCTTGCTGTTTGCCTCTTAGTTCTTTATTCCTGATGCACAAATGAAGCTCTAAGCATTAAGGCAGTTCAGCATGACTACCTGCTCTCCTATCTCGCTAGAAAAAGCAGTAATTCTTTTTCCTTTTAACAATCTTTTAGTATTGTTGAATTTCTACATGCACATATGCACACACAAAATAAAGAACATCCAAATTGTGCCGAATGATTGTGGATTTCAGTTCATCAGTGTGTTGGCTTGCTGGTTTGCTTTCAGTTTGTAAAGTCTGATAGGGAGCAGTGTATTGTGCAAGAAGCAGACATTTTGATCACAGCTGAACCTTGATTAGGGGCAGGATATCTATAATCAGCAGGGCTATAAAAGCAGGCAGCTGACCAGTTAGCAGCACAGGAGCCAGCAACCAGAGTTGAAAACAGGAGAGTTTGAGGAAAGATGGGTGTGGTGGTGTTTTTTTTCTTCTTGACAGGAGTTTAGGAGGAAAAGCTATGCCAGCTACAGAGGTAGTGATCTGAAGAATGGAAGAAACAATGAAAAAGACTGGATGTGGAAGCCCCGGGGTGTACATTATTTTGGAGAGGATACCTGAAAGGTGCTTCATTTGTATGAAGTACTGCCTGATAGAGCTGATGGAATAGAAGAGAAGAGATTTGAATATGCAGCTAGAAACTATGATTGAGTTTCACAGGGGATTTGAGCGGATGATGAAGGGAAGGAGAGAGGAGGCTGAAGGGAAACCTCAAACTTGCAGATGCATGTGCTGTTCAGGAAAGACAGAAATAAAGGTAAAGGTTGTGGAGTACCATTGTATATTAATGACTGTAAAGAAATTAGACAAATTATCAAAGGCAAGATATATTCGTTCTATGTCCCAGTACAGGTACCTTCAAGGGCAACTGGTTTAAAATGTAGTATCTGAAACAGAGATAAGAGAAAGTACAGAACAAGAAGTTAAGGAACTGGTAAAACTGGGGTTGGGTTGGATCTTAAGGTGACATATAACGGTCTTTCTAACTTGAAAGAAACCAAGAAGGTTGGTGGCGATTGCAGGGGTGGCTCTATGTTTTTTGCCGCCCCAAGCACGGCAGTCAGGCAGCTTTCAGCGCCGGTCCACTGGTCACGCGGATTCAGCAGCGTTTCTGCGGGTGATCTACCCACCGTCGAAACCGCGGGACTGGCGGACCTCCCGCAGGAATGCTGCGGAAGGCTGCCTGACTGCCGCCCTCATGGCAACCGGCACACCGCACCCCACGGCTTGCTGTCCCAGGCACGCACTTGCTGCGCTAGTGCCTGGAGCTGCCCCTGGGCGATTGAATGTCTAACATAGTGAAAGCCAGTGAAAATGAGATAGGATCAGAGTCTAAAATAGGGAAAGAACAAGTCAAAAATTACTTAGACAAGTTAGATGTCTTCAAATCACCAGGGTCTGATTAAATGCATCCTAGAATACTCAAAGAGCTGACTGAGGAGATATCTGAGCCATTAGCAATTATCTTTGAAAAGTCATGGAAGACGGGCAATATTCCAGAAGACTGGAAAAGGGCAAATATAGTGCCCATCTATAAAAAGGGAAATAAGGACAACCCGGGGAATTACAGACCAGTCAGCTTAACTTCTGTACCCAGAAAGATAATGGAGCAAATAATTAAGCAATCGGTTTGCAAACACCTAGAAGATAATAAGGTGATAAATAACAGTCAGAATGGATTTGTCAAGAACAAATCATGTCAAACCAACCTGATAGCTTTCTTTGACAGGGTAACAAGCCTTGGGGTGGGAGAGGAGGGAGGAGCGGTAAATGTGGTATATCTTGACTTTAGTAAGGCTTTTGATACTGTCTCGCATGACCTTCTCATAAACAAATTAGGGAAATACAACCTAGATGGAGCTAATATAAGGTGGGTGCATAACTGGTTGGAAAATCATTCCCAGAGAGTATTTTATCAGTGGTTCACAATCATGCTGGAAAGGCATAATAAGTGGGGTCCCGCAGGGATTGGTTCTGGGTCCAGTTCTGTTCAATATCTTCATCAATTATTTAGATAATGGCATAGAGAGTACACTTATAAAGTTTGCAGATGATACCAAGCTGGGAGGGGTTGCAAGTGCTTTGGAGGATAGGATTAAAATTCAAAATGATCTGGAGAAATGGTTCGAAGTAAACAGGATGAAGGACAAATGCAAAGTACTCCACTTAGGAAGGAACAATCAATTGCACACATACAAAATGGGAAATGACTGCTTAGGAAGGAGTACTGCGGAAAGGGATGTGGGGGTCATAGTGGATCACAAGCTAAATATGAATCAACAGTATAACGCTGTTGCAAAAAACCCAAACATTCTGGGATGTATTAGCAGGAGTATTGTAAGCAAGACTCGAGAAGTAATTTTTCTGCTCTACTCCATGCTGATTAGGCCTCAACTGGAGTATTGTGTCCAGTTCTGGGCGCCACATTCCAGGAAAGTTGTGGATAAATTGGAGAAAGTCCAGAGAAGAGCAACAAAAATGATTAAAGGTCTAGAAAACATGACCTATGAGGGAAGATTGAAAAAATGGGTTTGTTTAGTCTGGAGAAGAGAAGACTGAGAGGGGACATGAGAACAGTTTTCAAGTATGTAAAAGGTTGTTACAAGGAGGAGGGAGAAAAATTGTTCTTCTTAATCTCTGAGGATAAGACAAGAAGCAATGGGCTTAAATTGCAGCAAGGGCAGTTTAGGTTGGACATTAGGAAAAACTTCCTAACTGTCAGAATGGTTAAGCACTGGAATAAATTGCTCAGGGAGGTTGTGGAATCTCCATCACTGGGGATTTTTAAGAGTAGGTTGGACAAACACCTGTCAGGGATGGTCTAGATAATACTTAGTCCTGCCTTGAGTGCAGGGGACTGAACTAGATGACCTCTCATGGTCCCTTCCAGTTCTATGATTCTATTAAATATAAGTCATTTTGAGGGCATATCTTTGAAGCACACCTGCATAAGGTGAACATGGTGAGATAAGAATTGCTTCCCAGAGAAGAGGGGTATATATGTCTCTTTTTCATACCGCATCATTTAGCCTGATTATTTGGCCTCTAATCAAAAGTGAATCAAAACTGAACAAAAGTGTAATTGAGCAACTGGCTACACAGTTACACTAGGGCTGTGTTAGTGTTAATTACATCAAATCTCATGCTACTCAAACTGAGTATTGTGTTGGACATCTGAGTCTGTGACTGTCAGTCTATGCTCAAAAAAATTCTGCAACCTGGGTGGAGGTGGCTTGCACACCAAGGAAACTTCCTATAGTGCTCTCCCCTCTCCTTCTCTAATAGCCACTTCCTTTCTGTCCCCAAAAAGCCATGTGGTCTCCTCTTCTTACCGTGTTGGCTATTTTCAGGGAATAGGGCCAGGGTCTTGTTGGAGTGACTTTGAGCTTCTGATAGCAAGGGTGGCTACAGAGGATCATTGCGAGAGGAGCAAGTTTGTTGCTGGGTGTTTCTCTTTGTGGTTTGAGGTCAAACTTGAACCTTCCAAGTGACCCTTTAGCTGCTTGGTTCACTTTCAACCCCTGCAGACTAAACTACTGGGCTCAGTTTACAGAACTATTTGTAGACAGAGCTCTCAAGTAAATTACATTTTAAAAATAATTATAAAGATAAGGACATTTTTAACATTTTTTAAAACCAGATAATGTACTTGATCTCTATGTAAACTAACTGTAATTCCATATGAACTGTTATATCTCTGTGGATTGCCTAGAAATTGATGAAGGCTAGTTTTATTATCACCTGGTTATGTCATGAAAAACAAATTACTTTTGATTTTCATAAATGGGTATACCTTTAGAATTCAGAAACCTCTGATTTCATGAGCTCCTTAGAGAAGAATGATAAATAATTAACTTGTTAATGATAAATTATTCGCAGGAGACAAACCCATTAAAACACTGAGAATATATGTTATTGAGGACAATGTGCAATCATTATCAGTAGACAATGATAAAAGGCTCTTAGCAATGTGGACATTTTATTATAAATTGAACTACTAAAAATATCATTGGAAATCTAGCTAAGAACTGGGCCTTAGGAAAGGTTTTGTCATTTCTTAAAGTCTTCAGCCTTAAAAAACCCTGTGTAGCTTCTATGGTGTAGTGCCATTTTAAAAGATATGCATCCCTACACAAGGCATGCTACTCCTCTGGATTTTCTAAGGTGTATGTTCAGTTAATTAGATTTAATAATACAGACTAAAGGTAATTCACACAATAATGAAAGCTAACATTAAAATGATTCTAATGGAACAGAAAAGACCAGTGAGGATGTTTAATAATGTCTGTCTGCATAAATGAGAATAGAGCAATTAGAACCACCACTGCACTCGTATCCCCAAATATAGCAGAACATTATTGTATCTGTTTTACACAGCATAACTGAGCCTTTGTTAAGCTCTCAGCTAGACATATCTATATATTATGACACTGTGCACCAACTTTCTATTTGTATGTTCTTCCCATTCCTAAAAAGGAATCTGAGTAGGGAAAGACTAGGAAACAAAAGCTGAGGTATTTTATTCACAATCCCCCACGGTATCAAGAACCAGGCACAATCCCCGATCGGTCTGGTGTTTCTGCTGAGATGTTTAACAGTGAAATTATTTAAAATGTTAACATTTCAATTTTCCTATTAGGCTTCAGAATTAACAATTATAGCCAACACTCCAACCTCAATCACCAAAGCACTGGTTGGGGATCTGCTCTATTATGGCATCTTTTTGTATGGCAGAAATTATCACTTCACAAATGGGAGAAAAGGATGCCAAAATCAGGGTGCATTGGTCGGGGCCCCAGTACCAGGGTAGTCTCATACAAGCAGCAGTGCTGCTTTCACAGGCAATTCAGGGATCATGCAAGGTATACTGAGGAGACAGCAGTGAGAAGTGCCACCAACCATATTAACACCATGATTTTAAGTAATGTGAGCCTTGCTGTATAAAAGTATTTAAACCATCTTGTACTTTTAACTAGAACATTTTCTACATGTTTAAAAGTAAAAACATGGAAAATCCTACAAAAATATGGAAAAACTATCCCATAAATGGTAACAGCCAGGCAAACCTTTTAATGGATCACATTTAAACTGTTCAGAATGAAATTCTATAGGCTCATACAATTCAGTGTGAATAATAATGGAATAAAGAGACTTAAAAGGCCAAATTATTTAGTGATTTGACTGCTATAGTAACATAAGATGGTGTGTGTGTGTGACACCTGGGATGAAAGTACTTCAGAAAGCTGGTGTAAGTGGCAAAGGAAAGTAATTCTCAAAATAGCAGCTCTAAAAATACTGCTCCCCCAAACACTAAAATTTGTGAATATGAAGATACCGTGATCAAAACAGTCAGAATGTTGTGCCACTTCTGTGCACCTAAAATCCCCCATTTTCACTGAAGAAAGTGGGAGAGATTTGTAAGGAACCTATTTGTTCGGAAACACTTACTTGAAGAACTAAATAGAATTGTCACAATTAATTTTCATGAATCTGTGCTCAACTGGTTCTTCTTCTACCTCTCCAATCTTTTCTTGAATGTCTCCCCTTCCTCTTCTCTCTCTCTTTATGTGGGTGCCCATGGTCCCCTCTTCTATACTGTATCTCTGGAGGCATGGGATTGGTTAAGGTCCCCCAATTACTATCTCTACTCTGACTCATCCTGTATCTTTCCCCAGTGTCTTATCACTGCCCTCTCACATTTTTGCTTCTCTTTCAGTTGTCTCTTGTTGGATATCCAACCACTAACTCAAACTGACTATGATAAAACACAAGTACTAATCTACTCCCACACTTCCTCCCATTTGTACCACCACCAACAATGTTACTATCATTAGTTTTTTCCTTGGCGTATGGACCTATAAATGTATAATCTATGAATCTACCAATGACAATTAAATCAATAATTATTATTATTACATAGACAATAAAATCAGATCTCAAAGTCACTTACTGCACTTATGAGCTTCCTACTTCCCAACATGCTAAAGGCGTTACTAGCTGTTTCAGGTACTTTTCTGGGTCAGAGTTCCCCTTCAGCTCAAAATTCTTTAGGGAAGAAAAGGATTATGAGTAATTCTGTTTGACTTAGTTTCTTCTATAAAGAACAAATGGCATGAAGGCTCCACCTACCAAGAAGCAAGGAAGCAAAAGATTTGAGAGTCGGAACATTTCATATAAGAAGACCTGTTCAGATCCCTCCCATAGATATTTCCAAAGCAGAAATAAGGATAGACATAACCGAGAAAGAAAAGAATAAACAGCACTCCACTCCTTCCTCAGATGGGGAAAATGGTGAGGAACAGAAAAGGAGAAGAGGAGACCACAACAAACAGAATTACCTGCAAGAAATTTCCCTTTGTTATCTGTCTCATTTCCCTTTCTAGGAGTAAGCACTAAAGACAAAGGTAGCAAGCAGTACTTTAATATGCCACTTTCAACATCTTTCTACCAACTTGGGTGTCCTGTGCAAACAGAAGATTCATTTGAGACCGAGATGAACATGTGCAGAGATGACCAGGTTACAGCCTTGTACAACTCAGAGACAGACACCACAGTCTGTCCACCAGTGGCATTCTCTAAAAAGCAGTTGGCCTGCTCACAGGCTATACAAATACATTCTTTAATCCATCTAGCAATGGTAGTCTTCGAAGCTAGAGTCCCCTTGAGGCAACCTTCAAAACAGACAGAGGAGAAAGTTACACACTTTGCAGTAACTGAAGTTCTTCAAGATGTGTGTCCCTGTGGGTGCTCCACTCTAGGTGATGGTGCGTCCTGGCGCTGTTGATCGGAGATTTTTGGTAGCAGTGCCTGGTTGGGATGCATGCACTCAGTTGGTATCTCCCATCTCGTTGGAATTTTCCTGAGTGCATGCATCCTGCACCCTCCTCAGTTCCTTCTCTACTGTGGAGAATTATACTAGTTCTCCAAAGTAGAGGGGAGGAAGGCGGGGAGTGGAGCACCCACAGGGACACACATTTTGAAGAACTTCAGTTTCTGCAAAGTGAGTAACTGTCTCTTCTTCTTCGAGTGCTGTCCCTATGGGTGCTTCACTCTAGGTGAATGTCTAGCAGTACCAAGGATGGTTTGTGGGACTTTGGAGATGCGGCAGTGAGTACTGTAGATAGTAGTATGGCCTACTATGGCCTACTATGGTGTCTGCTGTGGTGTCTTGTGTGAGAGCATAGCATTTGGCAAACATGTGTTCAGATGACCATGTAGCCACTTTGCAGATGTCAGGAATGGGTACATTATGTAAGAATGCAACGGATGTCGACATAGCTCGATTGGAATGAGTTCTAATGCCTTCGGGTGGTTAAATATTTTGTGTGCGGTAACAGGATCTGATGCAGTCAGAGATCCACTTGGACAGACGTTGTTTAGAGATAGCCGCACCTTTCGATCTTTCGGTAATGGAGACAACAAGTCGTGGGGACTTACGAAATGGCTTAGTCCAGTCTAAATAAAAGGCGATTACTCGCCTGACGTCGAGAGTATGCAGGGTTGCCTCGTGTGGAGTCTTGTGAGATTTGGGATAGAAAGTAGATAAGTATATAGGTTGGTTGAGGTGGAAGGTAGATACCACCTTAGGGAGAAATTTAGGATGTGGTCTCAGAGTGACTTTGTCTTTGGAGAAGATTGTGTAGGGAGGATGGGCCATCAGGGCGCTTATTTCACCTACTCTGCTTGCCGATGTTATTGCAACTAAGAAAGCTACCTTCATGGACATATGGAGAAGAGAGTAGGTAGCCAAGGGCTCGAATGGAGGTTTCATGAGAGCGTGAAGAATGAGGTTAAGATTCCATGTAGCCGCCATTAGGTAAATTTCAGGGTAGAGATTTTGCAGGCCCGTGAGAAATCGTTTTATGGTGGGGTGGGTAAAGAGTGAATAACCTTCTAATAGGTCATGGAAGGTGGTAAGCGCCTCCAGGTGCACTTTGATGGAGCTGAGCAAAAGTCCGTCCTGTTTTAGTTTCAGTAGGTTGTCTAGAATGTTAGGGTGGGTCACCATATTGGACGCTAAGTGATTATGTGAGCACCAGAGAGTGAAACGCTTCCACTTCTGCAGGTAGGTTTTACGAGTGGAGTCTTTTCTACCATGCAGGAGGACGTATCGGACTTGCTCGGAACCGGCTAGTTCATGGGTTTGAATCCATGAAGGAATGAGGCTGTGAGGTGGAGCTTTTGGAGCTGGGGGTGAAGAACCCATCCATTGTCCTGGGAAAGGTGATCTCGCCTGTTGGGGAAAGCCTGTGGATGATGGGAGGACATACAGAGTAGGTAGGGATACCACATCTGTCTCGGCCAAGCCAGGGTAATAAGGATGATCCAGGCCTTATCATCTACGATCTTCCGAAGAACCCTGTGTAGCAGAGGGATTGGTGGGAAGGTGTACAGGAGAGAGTTGTTCCATGGGATGAGGAATGCGTCTCCTAGGGATGCAGTCCCGAGTCCCGCTCTGGAGCAAAACAGGGGACATTTTCGATTCTGGGTTGTGGCAAAGAGGTCTATTGACGGGGTGCTGGTAGAATTTGATGTTGTATGCACCAATTCCATAGTCGGATGGTTTCCATGCAAAGGGAATATGATTGGGCTCCCCCTTGTCTGATGATGTAGTACATACATGCTATGTTGTCTGTTAAGACCCGAATAGCCTCCGCTCCAGGGAGGGTGAAGCAATGCTCCCAACTGGTTCGAATCTGGCCGGGGAGCGTGTGGGAGCAGGTTTAACTTTCCCTGTCTCTGAAAGCGGCTGTAGGGATTTTTCCATCAGAAGCATTTTAAGCCGCAGGTCCCTGTCGCGCCGAGACGTAAACTTGAGGCTTGTGCAATGGAGGCACTTCACGGGGACGTGGGTGTCCCCGAGGCACTTCACACAATGTGAGTGCCCATCTGACTGTGGCATGGAGTCCTGACAGGAAACACACCTTTTTTTTAAACTAACTAACTATGTAACTATACTAAAGGAAGGGAAATGACCGGGATGTAACTAATAACTATTTCTATGTTCTTTGTTACTGTTTCCAATAGAGATCAGGAAAGAAAAGGCAGCACTGCCCTAAGTCCCATCTTCAGCCGAGGACGGTTGAGAAGGAACTGAGGAGGGTGCGGGACGCATGCACTCAGGAAGATTCCAACGAGACGGGAGATACCAACTGAGTGTGTGCATCCCGACCAGGCACTGCTACTGAAAATCTCCGACCAACGGCTCTGGGATGCACCATCCCCTAGAGTGGAGCACCCACAGGGACAGCACTTGAAGAAGAAGGGTACTTGCTGATAACAATATAACTGCAGTATGCAGTAATAACTCTGCATGTGAATCTCCCGAGTCAGTAGTGCTGGGTCCTCAGCACCATACTCAATTAACCAGATCAGGGATACTCACGATGATTATACTGGAGCACCAAACCACCATGGTGCTGAATCCTTGGCACTGGACAAGGTTGATTTAGATGTATTTATGACCTTATTACCAGTTATTTTGATCATCAAACTCCATCATTTGCAGTTCAGAGTCAACAGGACCAGAATTCATCAGACAGAGGAGACCAGGAACCTGGACTCTGTTTAAGCAAGACATAGAGCCATTTTGAAGAGCCAATCTCAAAAGTTAATGCTGGACGTACATCACCAGACTTATTCAACTGGACCTTATCGGCCAACATGTCAGTAAAGGTGTATTAGGTGGTCTGCCCATTTCTACAAGTCAATCTCCAAAGACAATGCTGGATTTACACATTTATGACTGGGCTTAAGGAGCGTTCTGGTCAGTAGGAGTGTGGCAACCATTCTGTTCCATGCAGATCCTCATGATGCCCATGCTGAACAGGCTCTTTTTCTCCTTTCTGAAATTAAGGAAAGGCGAGTAACTGACCAAAAAAAACCCCAAACCAAACCACCTGTTGAGAAACGTGTCAAGGACACTGCATACAATGTGAGCTTTCTGCACGATATCTATTAAGAAGGAACTGAAGGGCAACTATGGCCAGAGTGGTTTTATGACCTTAGAATCTTCTATGACGGAGGAGGGGAAGGGGTTGGTGAATGGTCCGAACTGACACCGCTTGTCAACTGATTCCAGGCACCAATCCCAAAAATGGGACCATGCAGTGGCAACACTTTCAAAGAACAACTGGTTAACTTTCCTGAAGTCTTGGGAACAAGACAAGTAAAATATCTGAAATCTTTTAACAGCTAAAAGAATGTAAACACTTGTCCTGAGGAAAAAAGGTAGCTAAAACAATTAAGATGTAACTCAGCGTCCACTGTGGGAATAAGCTCCAAAGGAAGCCAGAGTTCACAGTTTATTGGACAAAAACTGGAAGGAAGAGAAATAACCAAAGAACTTAATTCTCCAGTCCTCCTTTCTGAAATAACTATAAACAAAGTCACTTTCAGAGTCAGGAATATGAAACCTGGCTTATAGAATCAATAGGAGGTTCTGTGCTAAGGAGCATTTTGGAGTGATAGGATTAAGTAAAGGTCTCTGTGAGAGAAGGAAATGGAAAAGCTATTTGAAATAAGCTAAAATCTATGTCAGTAATAGGGCCCTCAAAGGCCAAAATAGCAGAATCTTATACCCAGAGTACTCTGATTTAAAGCCCCCTCAAATCCTGCTAATATAAAAATCCAAAATATTCTTTATAGAAGAGGAACAGTGCATGATGTTTTGATCAGAAGCACAACCATAGAAAGACCCATCATGTTAGTGGAAGGTTTCCTATTCAAGAAGACAATCTGCAACCTCCACGGCAGTCTTTTCTTGGAACCAGCACTACTCAATTTCCATATTAATCTCAAGTGACTGGATTAGGCCTGGAACGACGAACTCCAAGATAAAAGGTTGGATGTCTTGAGAAGTGGCCAGCATGGAGGTTAATTAAATAGGAGAATAAAGGGCCATGTGCCTCTAAGAAGCTAAAATAATCATCACTGTCTTGCCTGCTATTTCAGTGACATTTTGAGTGGAGAGAGATCAGGGAAGGCAAGATGTCGCTTCATGCTCCAGTCCCAGAATTTTGGGTTTGGTATTTCTCTAGCAGAAACAAGAAAGTTTGGCATTTGTCAGACTGAGTTGAAATTAAATTTTAACTATATTTAACTGAAAAACCTGAATACTGGGGCTCCTCTCCCAGGCAACTAACTGCTGATGACTGAGCTAGTCTGCAAGAGAGTTGTCTTTCTTCCACTGTTATTTGGAGGGAAAGCAAATGAGACTACATCCAGGAGAAGAGACTCTAAAAGGGAAACCCAATTCCAAGAGTTGTAAGTTTGCATAAAAGCAGGTACAGAGTTTGCCTGAGCACCTAAGAGATTGTTGGAAGCCCAGATAGAGTGAGAATAGAGTGAGCAGAATTGATGCTAGTGGCAAGGACTGTACCAGTCCGGAGAAGAAAGGAACTACTGTAGTGCTAGAAGTGCTACTATGCAGGGGAGGGTGAGGTGAGGAGAAGAGAATTCCCAAAATGCTGAGCTTACCAGCAATCTGGGATGATGGGTATGGCTGACAGGCAAGGAACATAACTAAGCTGCATCTGCAAATACCAACAGTTTGGCAGGAGAGACAGAGAGGGGGAGCTTATTGGGAAATGCCTGCTGTCTCCAGGTTGGACAAATAGTGGCAATAATGCTGAGGGAAGAGGGCCCAGTGAAACCCACTTCCTATACATATGAAGTCAGATTTCTAGGATGGCCAGTATCAGGTCCATGAGATGTGGAGATAGCTGGATCCAGAGGTCTCTCCTGAGATGCAGGAGCAGCTTTGCTGTCAGCAAGGGGTTCAATGGCAGAGCTTAAAGCTCTGTCATCCGCATCCTCTCTGCAAGAAATTCCCCTGAACCACTGGGGAGGGGATAACCAAAGCCTTGATCTTCTCCAATATGTTCCTCTTCTTCTTCTCCTCCCTGTGGGGCCTAGTAAGGAGCGGAGAAAAGGGTTTAGAAGAAATAGAGGAGGAAGGAACAGTGCAGAAGGATTCCTTGCTTATTTGATGGTAAAGAAGATAAAATGATCTGGGAGCGATCTGACTGGTGTTCTAACTCAAAAATCTTTCCCTCCTTGCTTCCTAGCATGTGGAACTGTAATACCATCTGTCCTTTACTCAGCATTGCCAAATCTAAGAGATCAAAATTCATGAGTTATGCCCTGAAAAATCATGAGATTTTAAAAAATAATACATTTTGATCTTGTTATTTGCCTTCTGGATTTTGAGCTGTAAGGTTCATGTTTTCAAGCATTTCTCCACAACCACGAGGGCTAGAAACTCACTTTAATTTTAAACTGAAATTCTCATATAATATTATTATTACCTAGCTCTTACAAAGTAATCAAATATAATCAAAATAGTCCAAGAGTTGGAGCTTTAAAGAAAAACACCAAATATAGCAACATAGTGATAAAACACGATTTCCTGCCTCTTCTAAGGATGGTGTTAAAGAGATGTACAGTCATCTATGCACACCCCCTTCCATGGCTTCTCAACTTACTGGCACAGTTTTATTCAGCAGAGTAAAATTCACCAACTGTCTTAAGCAGTTTAATAATCTAATATGATCCCATGTTGCCCCTCACACCAGTTCCCTTCCCCCCCGACCCCTCAAATCCCCTTTGACTTTATCTTTCCTTTTCCTACCTTTCTTCCATTGATACCCAATACCCAAAGTGAAGCTAAAGTAGATTTAGCTACTATGAAACAGCTCTGAAATGTTGCAGTTTGGTGCTACATTTATCGTTTTATCTTTACTTTTAAGTTGAACACTCATTAGGACTCAAATTGACAGTTCATTAAACATACTTCATATTAATGCAATAAACTCCATATCAACAAATGTTAAGACTGTGACAATTACTTCATTAAGTCAGGGTTCTTCCTACACTGAACTGTAATTTTAAGTATGCAATTAGGTGCACAATGAATATTAAGAAAGAGTGTTAACCAGCTGATCTTGCATTTGCACAGGATCTTTCATCTGAAAGAATCCCAAAGCCTTCACAAACAGCAGCAAGGATCTCTATCAATCATGAAAACTATCTCAGGTGAAAACAGCAGTTGTTTATAAATACACAAAAGTTTAGAACAAAAAGCAAAGAACATCTTTCCAACTGAAACTACAGGAAAATGAATTTAGGTACAGAGAATCTAATTAATTAAGTAGGAATTAGGCTAGGACACAAGGTAAACACATCTAGGATATGTCCACACAGCACTAGACACTACGGCTGTACCATGTCTGCTGACTTTGGCTCATGGGATTTGGGCTGTGGGGCTGTTTCATTGCTGTGTAGACTTCCAGGCTCAGGCTGGGCCCAGTCTCTAGGACTCTGAGGTGGGAAGGTCTCAGATCTTGGGCTGCAGCCCAAGCCCAGAAGTCTACACAGCAGCCCAAGACTCGCAAGCCTGAGTAAGTGGGCATGGGCCAGTTTGTGGGTTTCTCTTTGCTGTATAGACATATCATGCAATCTTCATTGACCACAACAGTCAGAACCTTGCTATTGCATCTTACCCATCAGCACAGTGGTCTAACCTCTGTCTTAATTAAGATACTGATTAAGAGGCAAGAGTGTCACCTACTGAATGATCATCACCTCTCCCAGTAGTACCTGCTTACTGAATGACAGCACAAGGTTATATAGTGTCAGACTATTCACTAATTTACATAATATGGGCTTGTCTATATAGGCAGTGCACAATAAGATGGGTGCAAATCTATAGTGTACTATCTATAGTGTACTAGCCTGCCATACATTTACTGGCCATGTGGACACAGCTACCACTCACTAAAAGTTCCACAGTCCACTTTGATCTACTACCATTTTAAAGCAGAGTGCATTATGGAACTTTTAGTGAGCGGTAGCTGGGTCCACACATGCGGCCAGGTAGTGTGCTGTAGATTTACACTTCAGTTACAGTGCACTACTGTTCATACAGTCAAGACCGAAGGGGAAAAAAAAAAAGAAGAGTTCAGCACTTTGCAAAAATGGGTGGAACTACAAATCTAAGAATTCAAATGAAATATTCAAGGCATATTTGCAATTCAATTTCCATTCAAGCTGGGACTTTAAAAGACTCAGAGACTGACAGTATAAACACACCTTTTTTTTAAAATAGACTTTAAAAAAAATTATTTGCCAATGCCTCTCAAAGGCTCTTTAAGAAAACTGGACAGATATGTAGAATACAATAAACCAAACCAAACGAGTTTGCAAAGCTTATTTATCTTCCATCTTAAAATCCAGTTTGTGGCCAAAATATCAGTACTTTCAAATGGAAAATAAATAAGCATCACCAACTTATTTGGTCTGCATTTTGGTGCACAGTGAACCATACTCCAGGAATCTGAACTTTATGCCACTGTAACCCATGATTAAAAGAATGTGACTTAAAATATTATTGTAAATTATAGCAGAAATGTCTGTAATCACCATTTAATTGCTAAAATACTTTGAAAAGTTGTATTTAGAAGAAGGACCCTTACAAAGAAAAAAAAAAATAACCCCAAAGGGAAACTGTACTTTGTATGTTGGTTCTAGGTAAACATATGATAAAGAGGCCATATTTATCTATGTAAAATAGATTTAGCAAGTTAAATACAGAAGCTGCCTGTAATGGAAAAAGTCTCATGATTTACAGCATTTTAAGCAACAGGCATATTCAACACAACATCAACTCATAAAAAAAAAAAAACAGCAAGGACTCTATGTTGTCCTTTTGATGCAAAGCTGCAATACAAATATGCCATGATTTACCTCAGTTTTCACAGCCATTGAGTGAATCCATTAGAAAATTTTCTCAAGTTCAAAATGGTTCAGGATGACTGAGAGAAATATGTAGACCTAAATGTACTCCCTGGCCCACTGATCATAATTAAAAAGGGAATTTGACTCTTTCCACAGAATAAAACTTAGACACTCTTGGCTCACAGAGTGTCAGCAAGATAATGCAGGAGGCAGACAGAGATGGGTTCAAGTGAATAAGAGGAAGGTGGAGTGGGGCAGAATACAGAGAGAAAAAGGGAGGGAACATATGTGGACATGTGGATGACAAGAAATTATGCAGAGCATATAAGGAGAAAGTGAGTGGGGCAGAGAGTGGGGATGGGGGGGAGGAAAGAGACTAGGAAGGAAAGGAGAAAGGATAACGGTAAAGGGAAAGGATAGAATGATATCACTTAATCCCAGGCATAAGAAAGGGCAGATGGAATCCCCGCTCCAAACAGCCAATGGGAAAGATTCACATTTTCATGCATGCTTAAAGGTTGAATTTGAGCCAGAAATGATCATTTTTGAAGAAGGGCTGGAGACTCAAAAATTAGAAGGCAGAAAACGCTATAATTTATTATTTTTAATTATGATTTTTAAGACAGTTTATATTATGTAGATTCAAATATTATGACTTTTTAATGTTTGGGGCTAGGCAGAATGGCCTTTACATTTCCATTTTAATTGATTTTCTGTTAAACTGAGCAAAGAAGGCAGCATTTAACAGAATGCTTTAGACAGTTCTTTGGTTATTTAATTTTCTTTACTTATTGTTAAAAATATATTTTTATATTTAAAAGTTTTCTTTCTTCTGTCCTGATTATCTCTGTAAGATTATATCTGTACCTGGAATATACTAAAAATAAAATGATATCCAAAAATAACAAGTACTGTGGATGGCCTGGTACAACTATTAATATAATGTTTAGCTGAGTACATTGTGGCATAGTTAGCAATCCTAGCTCAATGCCTCAGAGAGGTTTTGGTACCAGTGTTGAGAATGGTTTGAAGTAAAAATAGATAAAGAGGTGGAATTTCTCCACATTATTGGCAGAACTGATCATCCTGCTGTTACTGTCAGTAAACAGAGTTGACACGAAGGAAATTTGGAACATACAGTTTATATCTTTGGAGGCGGCTTTAGGGTGTTCTATTAAAATCTAATTAGCAAGAAGAATGAATAGAAAAGCAGATATTGAACGTAAATTCTAGCCTAAAGTATTACTTTTTCTTTCTTTGATCCTTGTAATGGTATTACAGCAAATTCCTTGGTCAGATCAATAGAACAGCGTAGTATCTCCCTCCCCACCCCAGTTATTTCAGTTGTTGCTTCACATGGATATACAGGGTCATGAAACTGAGGATACAATTCAAAACGGGGATTCATTGTGCTTTCTTAGAAACAGCTTTTTTTCAAACACTCTTGACAAATTATTTGCTTTGAACAGTACAACAGCTGCTCTATCTTTAATTTTCCTTATTTCTAGATACTGCTTTTCTTGTTAGGACAATTCTAATATAACTACCTCACAGTTATTGTAAGGATTAATTAGCTAGTGTAGACAGTGTTCTGAACATAAAGAACAATGTAAGTGCTACATAGGAATAGATATTCTAAAAATTATAGGCGAGACAATCTGGTCAAAAAGAACTTCAATGGGCTTTGGATCAGGCCCAAGCTGTACAAATGTGACCATATAGAAAACAATGCCTTATTATGAAAGGTTTAATAGTAAAGAAATTTGTAAGACTAGGTTTTACATGAAAAGTTAAAGAATATAAAATTCATAAACTCTGCAAACAGATGTGCTAATATGGACCCTTGTGCCCACATGGAGTCAAATTGACTTCAGTGAAATTCCACACAGGTGCAGGGGTTTGAGCTAGACTTTTAAGCATAAATGTAAATTTAGTGCTGACAAAGAATGCTGGATATACAGTTTGGCCCAATTTCATCTCACACAAGTCTTCACAGTAACTCCTGATTTCAGCAGTTACTTCTTATTAGAGCTGATCAAATTTTTTTTTGTTTAAAAAACATTCAGTATAATTTGTTGACTTTTTTAAATTTCACAAAACAATTTTTTTTTCCATTCTGTAAGTTGTGATTGGTGCACTTTAATTTTTGGTTGGTGACTGAGTTTTGTCACATGTTGCCATAAAGTGTTCCATATTTGGATGAATGTTACCAAGAATACTGGGAGAGCATGTATTTGGTGTAGCTGACCCTCATATCACAGAGGGTGAACTGCTGTTCCATTTGGGATAGAGTTTAGGATTAGGCTGGGAAACATTGTGTGGCTGGCTGTTTGTGGGTTCCCTCTTGTACTCCAATTTTTGAAATGGATTTGCCATTGCAATTTGCAGCTCTTTGGCTGGACTTTACAATACATAAGAGTACTGGCCAGGCCTTACACAGTGTGGGTCTGACCTTCTGCCAGTGGGGTAGGACTACTGGGCTTTTTAGGGGCAGGAAGAGGGATTTGGAACTCGTGTTTCTGCCACTGAACACTAAGGCTCTTTGGTGGAGTTTTCAATATAGTTAGTTGGGAGAATGGGGTGGCTCCTTGAGGGGCTTGCAGTATTCCTCGGTACCACCCAGATATTTCCAGCCTCCCCAGGGTACTGATGCCTGATTCCTGTCCCCTGCTAATACATTAAAGTCGCCCCCCTTGCTTTGAATGCAGGAGTCCAAATTTGGCTTCCCTACAACCACAGAGAAATGCTCTCAAATGATGGAGAGTAGCCATCTCCCTCCATCTTACTGCAGATCCCCCTGCGATCACCACTTCTGCACATCCTCCTGCTAATCAATTCCCCTTCCATTCTTTTGAGAGGGATTTTTTTTCTTTTAAATGAAGAGTTGTTCAGGAATTCTGTTTCAAAATGATTTTCTAATGGAAAAAAATGCCCTTTTTGTAAAAGTAAGTTTTCAGCTATTCTGCTGAATTTTGCTGAAAAGTTTTGATTTTTTTTTGTCAAAATGGCTCCCTGGCTGCCCGCCTGGAAGGATCTTGTCAATTTCACTTTCCTGCAGGGAGAAACATGGAACATGTATTTGATACCTAGCTCTAAAAGTTATCTCATATCTCCATATTTTGCTTGAAGAACAGAAAGTGAGTTTAAAAATTAGTAGCCAGCGTATCCAGCCTTCCCTAAACTCTGAAAAAACTCTTCACCCTTTTCCTTTAGGTAGAGCATTTTGTGCAATAAGTTATTTGTCAAATATATTATTAATAACTCCTTGTTAAAATGTCTGTCTTGTCTGAAACCACTATTGTCTTGTCCTATGTACCCATAAACACAAAACATTATACTCATTGCATTTCATGTTTCACTCAAAATTAGACATGGGCCCAAGACTAAACTCATATCTGGATCTGAAGTTTCCCAAGTTGAAGGTATTTGGATATGGGATTTTGATTTGGGACCATCTTTATTCAAAACAGAACATTCTTAATAAATGAGAAAATAGGAGTAGGGTTCAGACATTGGAAGTACTTTAGTAACTACAATCTAAAGTGATAAATATAAAAATACTTCTAGTGCAGATAGGAAATGGGACTTGTAAACCTACTATTTCTGAAACTAGTTATAAGAAACCCAGTGAAGGGTTTATTTAACTGGGTTCAGAGTTTAAAAATGCACTTTATGTTCCCTTCTCAACACCTTTTCTTAAAGTTGTTAATATTTTGAGGTTAAAAATGTGTATTTTATGTGTTAATAATTGTTTTAAAAACCTTATTTTGGTTTGGGCTGCTTTGAGAATTAGTGAATTTAGTTGCATTTATGTGTTATAAAAAGCACAGGTTGAATATATAAAGCTCAGACTAATAACTGACAACCAGAAGAAAGTAGTATGTCCCCTAAACTTTGGCAGTCATGCCTCATTACCTCACTTTATTCGCTTATGGTCTGTTACGCTGGGCCACACTGGCAGTTGGTGAACCTCCGAAGGGAGTGTGGTGCCAGATGGCACACAATGAATGCTACTTTTGCATAATTCAGCACATCTTCAAGATAAATGATAGAAGTAAGATTTAAGAAATCCAGTATGCAAACTGTAGCTAATACAACTGTTTTCAAACAAAATCCATTTGAATGAATTTCTTAACTGTTTTCAATACATCCCTTTCTTTAGACATAAAAACCCAAATTTTCCAAGAGAGCATTTAAAGCATGAAGTATGGTGCTAGTAAGCATGACACTGCATGCACTAATAAAGTCCAACTTTTTTATTTTTTCCTTTGATCTGAGATTTTGGATCACACACTAAACACACATTGTGAACTTATGTTAGATACAGTGCTCTACATGAAAAAATATTTTCAGAACATGGAAAAGGTTGTGTGCTCTAAATTGCACACTAGCAACCACCTTTTGTTCATTATCAGCTATATTCATTCTTATTTCTGCCTCATTTGTACTGTGAGAACAGTTCCTAACTGTGCCTTTTCCTTTCATTCATACAATGATTATAAGCAAAGAAGAAAATGAGCAGCAGCTGAAAGTCTTCCCATTGGTAAAATAGGCATAACTATAATTGCATATTGATTGTTTATAAAGTATTAATTGTGTATGAACTTGCACTTTGAGACAGATGGCCACATCCTTTCCATAATCAGAGGTCCTATTATCTGAATATTCCTGAAAATATTCTGAATTTGGAAGCTGCATACAATGGAAGTAGATCTGAAGAGTTCACCGCAATGGACAGGGGACTGACACCAAAAACAACAACACAAGAGCAGGCTGAGAGGACACAAGAACTCAATTTTTCCTAACTTGTTTTATGGAGATATATATTTTCAGGAGATAGTCATGGCAGTAGTCACAGATGCACTCAGGCCTGAGCAAGCAGAGAATAGTAAAGGGGAATGAACAGAAGATGACAAGAAGCATATTGGTAGATGGGCATGATTGGCATGAGTTCAGTAAACAAAGCTGAAGCAGAACCTGTGAATGGAAATGGCTAAAAAATCCAGGTAGCAGCATCACAATAGCAGGAACTAGACTGATATTTTTTTCTAATTTAGTTTGTTATTATGGTATCAGACAGATTAACCCATTCAGAGGAGAGTCTTTCTTCTGGAGTAGAAATCTGATCATGAGAATAGAAAAAAATATCTCCTCCAGTACTGAGAGAGTTAGCCAAGGGCTTCCAGGCACTGCAGGACCCTACTCCTCCAAGGAACAACTGAACAATAGCTCAGTTGCACAGAGTGCATGAAAGAGACACTGTATGTCCATCAAAATGAGCTTCTACTACAATCCCATGACTACAGTGGCTAATGCAATCCATAGATGCATGAAAAGGGGAGTATTAAGTAGGAGTTGAGAGGTTATATTACCTCTGTACTTGGTATTGATTAGACCTCTGGAACACTTAATTCCTCACTTAACATTGTAGTTATGTTCCTGAAAAATGCGACTTTAAGCGAAACGATGTTAAGCGAATCCAATTTCCCCATAAGAATGAATGTAAATGAGGGGGTTAGGTTCCCGGGAAATTTTTTTCACCAGGCAAAAGACTATATATATATATATATATATACACACACACACACACACACAGTATAAGTTTTAACCAAACAGTTTAATACTGGTACATACTGATGATGGTGGTGAAGCTTGGTTGAGGTGGAGGACTCAGAGGGTGGGATATTTCCCTTACTGCTAAATGATGAACTAACAATTGGCTGAGCCCTCAAGGGTTAACTCTCTCACTCTGCAAGGCAGCAGGAATGGAGGGAGATATGCACATTTCCCCTTTAAGTACACTGCCTTGTTAATTAGATCAGTTTGCTGAGACCGCAGCTGCTGCAAGCTACCTCCGTCCTGGTGTGTCCCCCCTGATCTATGGAAGATGGGGTAAGTGGGGTGCAGGAGCAGGGGGGAGGGGGACATCCTGACATTAGCCCCCCTCTTCCTTCCCTCCCCCCAGCACAGGAAGCAGGAGTCTCGGGGAGCGGCTCCAAGGCAGAGGACAGGAGTAGCACATGGCAGTGGGGGGGGAGGGACAGCGGCAATTGCTAGCCTACTGGGCAGCTGCTGCACAGGGAATTTAGGGGAGTGGGGAGCTGATAGGGGGACTGATAAGGGGGCTGCTGATTCACCCTGGTTCCAAGCCCCCACCAGCTAGCAGCAACGGGATGCTCTTCCTGCAAGCAGTAGACAAAGCAGGCGGCTGCCAAATGACGTTAAAAGGGAGCATTTAAACGAGCATGTTCCCTAATTGATCAGCAACATAACAACATAACAACAAAACAACATTAACCGGGACGACTTTAAGTGAGGAGTTACTATACTGTGTCCAGTTCTGATGTCCACAATTCAAGAAGGATGTTGTAAACTGGAAAGGATTCAGAGAAGAACCAAGAGAATGATTAAATGATTGGAAAATTAAGGGTTACTTATCAGGAATAGCTATTCTTCCAGAGTTGCCTCTGTGCATTCACATTTATAGGACCTAGAACCTCTAGTGTTGAGCTGCAGAAATGTATAGCAAACCTGTGTCCGCTGGGAGGGGGGTGCAGGAGAGCTCTTGTGAATGCCATTAGCTCCATTTATATAAAGAAGTGCAACCTCCCCCCTCACTACCACATCACTTCCTTCTCCCTAGCCCACAGAGTCCTGAAATATAAAACTCCAAAGTTGAGGGGAAGGCAGGTGAGTAGTGTCCAGGCACACAGATGACTCTTGAAGAACAACATTTGAGAAAGTAACCCTTCTTCCTTTTTTGAGTGTCTTTGTGCATTCCCACTTATGAGAGGCTAGCAAGCAGTGACCCCATCAGAGGAAGGTGTGCAAGGCAAAAATGGATTGTAGCACCACCTTGCCTAATTGAGCATCAGAGCAGTGTCAGGTGCAATGGGCAATGTTTAGTGAAAGTATCAACACAACTTCATGTTTTGCTTTGCAAATCTCTACCATGGGAACCTGTCTCAGACAAGCTACCGAGGTAACTGTGGCCCTAGTAGAGTGTTTAACTCAAGAGGTACTGGTTTTCTGACTAAAGTAGACCAATGGTCAATACATCTCTTAATCCAGTCAGAAAGAGTTTACTAACAGCCTCTCCTTGTATGTAACAAGCTACCTGTTCATTTTTTTTGAAGGATTTAGAGCTGCCCAGGTAACAGCACAGGGCTCTTTTCACATGTGTGGTGTGCAGGCAGGACTCCCCTGGGTGAGCATGTGGCCTGGGACAGAAAATGGGGAGAGTAAACATACTGTGACAGATGAAAATCTGCGACCATCTCACTCATAAAGCAGGGGCAAGGTCTCAATGACTATATTTTTATGTGCTACTGTTGAGTATGAGGAGGCCACCATGGCACTGCGCTCACTAAACCTCCCAGTAGTAGTGATGGCTATTCAAAATGCCATTTTAATAGACAGGTGTTTTAAGGAAGCTTCAGACAGGGGCTCTGAGTATGGAACCATTGGCACAGTTAAAACTAGAATCAAATCCCAAGCTGGGAAAGGTCCTCTAGTACTTGTCACCCAGCACATAAACTGTGTCCAGTTGTTACAGTCTGTAAAGGTAAAGTTCTTTCTGGGCTATAGCTGTTTGTGAACAGAAGTGGTGTGTGGTCAGCAGGTCCCATGCAGCTAAATGGATTCAGATAAATATTCTCCCTTGCCATCAAGAGAGGAAGTCTGGGCACAGTAGAAGACCAACTGACATTTCTCTGGTATGCTGGAGAAGATTTGTGTACCAATAATTCTGAGGCCACATCAGTGCTAATAGTATGATATTGGCTCTCTCCTTGCTGATCTACCTTATGACTCTGGGAATCAAGGGAGAGAAGGTATGGACAAAGTAATTGCTTCAGTCCAGCAGGAATACATCCAGTAAAGATTTCTTGTCCCTGCGAGCCTTGGTGCTATACATGAAAGCTGCAGTTCACTATGTGAATTGCTTGTGTCAGTATTAGTGAATATACTGATTATATAGGAATTTACTGAGCTGTAACCAACAAATTATTCTAGCTCACTAATGGAAATAATAGTAATTATAAGGCCCATATTGATTCATGCCAACTTATATCTAAAAAAGTAATAAAGTACTATATGTGGCTTTGTAAATAATAGAATGTTTCTTCCTTCAAACTAGTCAAGGATAAAATTCCATTTACTTAGCAGTGAATTGGAGCTTGCTCTAAGAAGATAAAAATAAGCTTTTCTGAAGGTCATGTACTGGCTTTTTCCATTTTTTTTCTATGCAAGAAAGGAAACAGATTATTAATTAATACATATGGGTGCAACAGCTTGAAATTAGGTCCCATTATTAAAAAGAATAACCAAATCCTGGCTTTTTTACAATTAGGTAATTAGATACTGAATGATGTTGAAACTGGTAGAAGTCTCCATGATCATGGCACTTTAATTCAGAAGATAGACTTACTTTATACAAATGCTAAATATATTTAATGAAGAATGAATTCATATATACATTTAATGAAAGTTTAAGCATTACTTTTGTTCCTAGAACTGGCCTTAAGTTATCTGTTTAGCTTGTGCCCCAGTATCCCTGTTTCCTTCCTTTTACTCTCTAGTGCCCCTCCTTCCTCTTCCGGGCTTGGGAGAAGAGAGGAACTGAAGATTTCCTCTTACAAATCCTCATGTATGTGGAGTGGCTGAAGGAGAGGGAGGGATGTTTTTGAGAGTTGAATGAATGAGCGGTGGGGAGAGAGGTGGATGATGGGTGGGTGTGGGGGCAGGAAGAGCTAATTATAAAGAGGTGAGTTAACTGAGGCAGGGATCACATGTGCTGGGAAAATGGCACTCCACTTGGGCAATTCCTACACAAATTCATGTGATGCTCATGAAGTGAGAGGCTAATAATGCCAGTGATAACCAGGCGCAAGGCTAAATTCTGCCTCTGTGTAGAAATGTCCTTAAATAGGTCCGTGTGTAAACAACATAAATATGCAACTATATTCTGACTGGCAAAGACCAAATTCACATAGTCCCCACGCAGATTATTCCTGTTAGGAGCTTGAGACAACTGCCTAGGATTGGGTATAGGTGCCTTTGACTGTATCAGCAAAATCATGCTGATTTGGCCTGCATTCCTGTGCCCTTTCTAGAATGCTCCTCTGCAGCTGCATTCACAGAGGGCTTGTGAAGAGGATTCCCCATGGGGTTTTGTCATGCCTGGAGTGAGGCAGAAATATTCAAAGACACTGGAGCTAAATGTTCAAAGGGTGTAAGACTTGCAAGTAAGTTCAGGAAATTAGGCTTTCTTAGCAGCTGGCTTATGCTACTGAACTCCCTTCCACATGATATCAGACTGACCACAGATCTCATCAGCTTCAAAATAAAATATAATAAATCATCTCTCTTTACATTAGCTTCCCTCCCGCAATGACTGCCCTCTACAGATAGTGCCAAAAAAAGTCTACCAACTACTTCATGTAATTGTGTGTGCGCTCAAATACCACAGTGATGGGTGCATTAAAATACAAAGATTAAATAAACTAGATATTTGGTAATTTTATTAAGACAAAAACCACTACATTCATTTTTATAGTTGTTAACCTAGCAGGATTTGAACCATGGGAGAAATCCATCTGAAAGGTAACAGGTAGGTTTTTTTTTGTTTTTTGTTTTTTTAAACCACCACATAAATTTCTGTGAGGGAAGTAGCATTCTTGTTCGTTAAAATTCAAATAGACACATATTAATTTTAGTAATAATTGCTGAATTTGAAAACTGGAATAAAACAACATGCATCAGTGGAGTTATTCAGTACTTATACAGAAGTGTTATAAAGTGCTCTAAAGATATGACAGAGTCCATGTCCAAAAGAGCTTTCTGTTCTAAAGACACAAGAAGGTACAATAGCATCCAAAAGCAAACAGGAGAGACAGTGTTGGGAGTGATTTCTCTGGTTGGAATGCTTCACAGACCAAAAGGGACTGGACATCAAACTTGAATTGGGAGGGTATCTGAGAATTAGGGGCAGCATGAAAGAGGTCAGCAACGTCTCTTTGGCTTCCTTTGGACCTTTGACAAATTAGCTTCATGAACCAAGATGCCAGGGTCTCTCACAGTGTGTGCTTCTCCCTTATTCTCTTCCTGTGGAAAAGGGGAGGACTCTACAACATGAAAGGGAAAGTAGGTAAATCAATGTAAGGGTTGTACCCCTAAAGCACAATCTAGCACTTAAAGACCTTACTCATTGAGTATCCTCTCTCTCGTATTCCTAAGATTTTCCCTTATATAGTTTTCCTCTGGGAAAAAAGTATCATTCTACTGCAATTTATATTACTGATTAAGAAAAAAGGTAATTTTGATATCTACACAGTGAATATCAACTCATACTTACAAAACAACTTTTTTAGGCTATGGTAAACAGAATATTGTAGCTAAAATGTAGAACTTATCTGAAAAAGCAGGCAATATTTTATGCTAAAGATACCAGAGGCTATTATGTTGAGGACCTAAAAATGAAATTTAAAAAAATTTAGAAATGGCTCCATAAAGCTTCCACAGGCTGAGGGCTAACTGCCACAGAAGGATTATATGAAAAAAACTGGTCATTTTAGTTTTCAGCCATCTGTGGTAACTATGTTGCTCAGGTTTCTTGAAGGTTAAAATATCAACCAATTAGGAAAAATAGATAGCTGTGAAGGGTGGCCATTAAAGTGAGCTGCTAAATAAACAAGCAAGAACAGCAGTCTATAATATTTCAAGTACCAATGTATGAGGCATGTTATACATTTTTTACATTGATTTAAAAATAGGTCCAATAACGATACTGATAACACTGGTCTACAATTTTAGAGAAGTCACCTGCTTCAGAGATAAAATGTGCTATTTCTTATGTATTTTGATGTGCTGAATTCAAATATGACACTTAAAACAACTGATTGGCTACTGTTTCTAAGATATTTAAGTTTTTACATTTTATGTCTGTATATATTGTGTAGATACTAGAGTTTTAATAATAAATTGTAAACCTAGGTCTTTTAATGTGTTTATGGTTGCTTTACATGATAATATTTCACCTGTCCTGTTTATGTAACACTTTAAAAAATCAGCAAAAGGGTTATCTAAATAAAATTTATTATGAAACAAAAGGCAAAAAACTATTATGTACATAGTTTAGTCCTATTCAGTGTCTACTTGGCGCTTCTTGGCTTGTCTCTTGTATTCATTAAATGGAGCATCTCTTGTCACTGTCCAGCAATAGTCTGCAAGCATTGATGGGCTCCATTTGCCCTGATAGCGTTTCTCCATTGTTGCAATGTCCTGGTGAAATCGCTCGCCGTGCTCGTCACTCACTGCTCCGCAGTTCGGTGGAAAAAAATCTAGATGAGAGTGCAAAGAATGTATCTTTAGTGACATGTTGCAACCAAGGCTTTTGTATGCCATGAGGAGGTTTTCTACCAACAACCTGTAGTTGTCTGCCTTGTTGTTTCCAAGAAAATTTATTGCCACTAACTGGAAGGCTTTCCATGCTGTCTTTTCCTTGCCACACACTGCATGGTCAAATGCATCATCTTGAAGAAGTTCACGAATCTGAGGACCAACAAAGACACCTTCCTTTATCTTTGCTTCACTTAACCTTGGAAATTTTCCACGGAAGTACTTGAAAGCTGCTTGTGTTTTGTCAATGGCCTTGACAAAGTTCTTCATCAGACCCAGCTTGATGTGTAAGGGTGGTAACAAAATCTTCCTTGATTCAACAAGTGGTGGATGCTGAACACTTTTCCTCCCAGGCTCCAATGACTGTCAGAGTGGTCAATCTTTCTTGATGTAGTGGGAATCTCTTGCACGACTATCCCATTCACAGAGAAAACAGCAGTACTTTGTGTATCCAGTCTGCAGACCAAGCAAGAGAGCAACAACCTTCAAATCGCCACAAAGCTGCCACTGATGTTGGTCATAGTTTATGCACCTCAAAAGTTGTTTCATGTTGTCATAGGTTTCCTTCATATGGGCTGCATGACCAACTGGAATTGATGGCAAAACATTGCCATTATGCAGTAAAACAGCTTTAAGACTCATCTTCGATGAATCAATGAACAGTCTCCACTCATCTGGATTGTGAACGATGTTGAGGGCTGCCATCACACCATCTATTGCACACATATATTGCAGGCTACAAGATCACCTTCCATGAAGAAGAATGGGACAAGATCCTTTTGACAGTCATGGAACATGGAAACCCTAAAATCACCTGCCAGGAGATTCCACTGCTGTAGTCTGGAGCCCAACAGCTCTGCCTTACTCTTGGGTAGTTCCAAATCCCTGACAAGGTCATTCAGTTCACCTTGTGTTAGGAGGAGTGGTTCAGAGGAGGAGGATGGGAGAAAATGTGGGTCCTGTGACATTGATGGTTCAGGACCAGAAGTTTCATCCTCTTCCTCGTCTGACTCAAGTGAGAATGATTCTGGTGCATCAGGAACCGGCAGTCCTTCTCCGTGGGGTACTGGGCGTATAGCTGATGGAATGTTTGGATAATGCCCAGTCCACTTTTTCTTCTTTGACACACCTTTCCCAACTGGAGGCACCATGCAGAAGTAACAATTGCTGGTATGATCTGTTGGCTCTCTCCAAATCATTGGCATTGCAAAAGGCATAGATTTCCTTTTCCTGTTCAACCACTGGTGAAGATTTGTTGCACAAGTGTTGCAGCATATGTGTGGGTCGCACCTCTTGTCCTGATCTCCAATTTTGCAGCCAAAATCAAGGTGATAGGCTTTCTTAACCATAGTGGTTATACTGCGCTTTTGTGATGCAAAAGTCACTTCACCACAAACATAACAGAAGTTATCTGCACTGTTCACACAAGTACGAGGCATCTCTGCTCATTTTGGCTAAACAGAAATGTGTCCCTTTGCAAAATCAAACACTGACAAATAAGAGAGCATGACACTGTATAATTTCTAGAGCTGATATAGGGCAATTTGTTCAGCAGAGTGATGTAAGCTTCATTATGATTGCATCATCCATGACTTCTAGGAATAACATGATGCAATTCATATCATGTATGACACAATACCAGCTTCAGATTGCATCATTCATTGTTTTGCCTAAAAAGCAAGTACTGTCCAAACCCAGTCATATATTTATTCATAGATCCAGTCAAAGATGTATTTTAGTCATTTCTGGTTTAAATTGAGATCCCTTCCCTTTAGAACTCACTTATCCTCTGCCATTCCTAAGTCAAGGGTCGTATATACTGACTCAATAGCATATCTTGAAAACTAGAGGCAATCAACAATTTTAATCATCATTTTCGTTCTCAGTGACCCAGAATTAGTAAAGTTTGACTACATTTATTTCAGAGGCATTTTGGCTGTAGAGCTGTGTAATTAAACTTATAAAAGTAGTAAAAGGTTTCAAATTAGGACATATCTTTAGCTTGGACAGTCAAGATAAATTATTCAGCAGGTAAGTATTATTCAAGGACTATTGTTATGAACAACCATACATTTGACAGTTGAAGGGTCACAATTGAGAGCATTATGAAGATTTGCTCAGCATGCAGATAGGTTTATAGCCAGGACCATGAATAGTATTCTGATTGGTAAGGAAAATATTCCCTATGTGATGAGTGGAGATAAGATGACTGAATGGAGGGACTAATTTATACTATGCCCTTCAGAAAGGCCCTCAAGTTTGCCAAGTGCTCAGTCTATTCCAACCTTCAAATCTAAATTATAGGAATCTCTGCCACATACTGAATATTTCTGCACTGGAACATAGAAAATTACATACTGGCTCAAATCAGTGGTCTATCTAATCCAGTACCCTGTCTCTGACAGTCACCAGTTCCAAAGAAAGCAGCATAAACTTCATAATCAGCAAGTATGGAATAACCTACTGTCAAAGAATGACTAGCCCCTTTAAGAGGAAATGGAGCCAGCCATACCTGTGCCATAAATAATTAGCTGATTTCAGCCTAAGGGCGCAGGAAGAAGGAGGATCAGGTGATATCTTAAGGGACACCTGGGCCTTATAAAAGTACAGAGAATTCTGGGTGTGAGTAGGCTCCTGTGAAAGGCCCTGACTGACACAGTCTTCAGGGGAAAGGGTCCTCCAGGAGAACCAGCCTGGGGGTCCAGTGCTCTATCCCAGAGACCAGAAAGACTGATATAGTAGCTCAGAAAAGGAATAGGAATAAGGCCCAAAAGGTAGGCTGAAAAGAAGTCCTGAAGGACAGAAGGACCTTTTTGTTTGGGACTTTTTAGTTTGGGACTTGTTTATTATGTGGCCGGAGGGCTAAGCCACATCTCTGCAAAACTGAGGAGACAAACCTCAGGCAAGGAAAGTAAGGCAGGGAGCCCCCAGCCATTGCATGCTCTGCCAGCAGGGGGCTCTACAGGGCAGCTAGTCCCCACAACACCTATCCATAGGGGAAGTTACTTCCTAACCTGCCTAATTTAGTAGTTCCCTTAAGCATGAGGGTTTCTATCACTTCTGAAAAAAAACTCGAATGTAGCTGTTAACTGAAATGGGACTCGATTCTGTCTTTTTACTTATGTTTATGTGAAGCATCCCAGGATATCCCTGTGAAGGACACTACGTACATGCATTTTGTTATTCCTGTTTGTCACAATAAAGTCTTGCACAAATATTTTAAAAACTTAAAAATACCAAGTTATCATCTATGGCATAATGCCAGTGAAGTCAACAAAACTACACCAAGCATGAATTTGGTCCTGTTTATTTCTAGTTAGCTTCTAGCATCAGAATTTTAATGGTCTAGAAAGCCACAAAACTTTAAAAGAAATTATACCAGTGTCTTAAACAGTGGAACAAATTCCAACTTCATTACTCTCATGCAATGGAACTGAAAACAAAAAGTTTATTGAAGTGGATTTTTTTCTCCCAGTTTCAGCAGTTTATAGATGTGTATGCAAAATGCACATGCACCCACTGTGCACACAAAAATGGATAATTTCATATGCAACTAGAGATCTTCATAACTGGCTCAGACAATTCCTAGTTCCAAACAAAAGTCTGCTTGGGAGTGCATATGGTGTTGGTCTAAACTGTCCACTATAAATCACGTTATTGCGCACACACAGACACACACACACACACACACTTCTCTGTGTTTCCAATTACAGGTAATGCAGCAGATTCTACATCATACCAGCATCCTAAATAGCTAAATATGTGACAATATATATAAAAGAATGCCCAAAATATTAGTGGTGCATGTTTCACAAACTATCAATACAATGTACTTAACCAATTATACATACACACACAAAGTATAAATATTTATTGTTTTGCAAAATTGAAATCAAGAAAAAAACAGAAAATATAATTATCAGCTCTAAAAAAAAAAATTAAAACAAAAGCCTGTCTTTTCTTTCTCTTCCCTTCTACTATATGAATGTTTTCTATAACTGTTTAAAACAGCTGGATTTTCTCAACTGTAACTCCATTCTTCTAATCACTTCTTATAGATTTCTTTCTTTTTTTATTCCCTCTGTTTTCCCTCAAGTTTCCTATTTTTTTCATCTCTCACCCCCACTGTTTTTCCCCCTCTTAATTTTACTTCAGCTGCTTTAATAGGCATTTTTTTCCTGTGTACTGTTCTCTTATGCTTCAAGTCCACCCTCTTCTTCTCTAGGCCTCTCCCTTTCCTTTTCTCTCCAGAAAAACATGCACAGGGGTTTTGTGCCTATTAAGATGACCATTCATGTTTCAAAGATAAAAAAGGAATTATCTGAAATATAAATGAAAAAGCTCATGTTTAAGGTACTGCTATCTATAACGTTTTATTCCTGGCATAAAATCAGGTGTGTCAGAATGCATACATGAGTATATTGTACAATAATTGCTTGGAAACATTCTTTTTTCTGATCAAATACTTCTTAGCAGCTTTAAAACACAACAGTCAACTCATGTTTCCTCTAGCACCAAATAAAGGACATCCCTTAAAACAGTCTCTTATTTCCTTGCTCTCTTCTTTCATTTTCCCCTAACACTTTCTTCTCTACTTCTCGCTGTCCAACTCTTTGTCTTTTCCTTCCATCATCTCTTTTTTCTCCCCGTGCTCCCATCAGTTTATGGTACTCCTTTATACATGGCATTCCCAGAATTTCTCCTACACCTCCTTGTTTGCATAGCAGGTGTTCTCTTCTCCTGACCAGACCCATCACTAGCTAAATGTATCCTGTGTTTCTTCCTGATTCTACCAAAGATAGCTGCCAATGCTGCAAAAAGAAGAAACAATGTAGAGCAGGGATAGGCAACCTATGGCACACATGCCAAAGGCGGCACGCGAGCTGATTTTCAGTGGCACTCTCACTGCCTGGGTCCTGGCCACCGTCCGGGGGGCTCTGCATTTTAATTTAATTTTAAATGAAGCTTCTTAAACATTTTAAAAATCTTATTTACTTTATATACAACAAGAGTTTAGTTATATAATATAGACTTATAGAAAGAGGCCTTCTAAAGAACATTAAAATGTATTACTGGCACGCAAAACCTTAAAGTAGAGTGAATAAATGAAGACTCGGCACACCACTTCTGAAAGGTTGCCGATCCCTGATGTAGAGCAAGTGAGAGAGAGAGAAGAGCACTGATCAGTACAAGGGTGCTCAGCTAGATTTATCTTTCTCAATCAGAGAAAGCAAAGCAGTGAAACAATAATTGTTATCCCTATGCTGCAGCCAACTGGTAAATCCATGAACAGGCAACTCCAATCAGGGCCGGATTAACTCTCTTGTGGGCCCAGGGCTATTAGATTTTGTGGGACCCCTGTATACAAGTCTTTTTCCTGGAAGGGAGTTTGGTGCAGGAGGGGGCTGGGGCAGGGGATTGGGGTGCAGGAAGGGATGCAGGCTCCAGCCAGGAGGTGTAGCAGGGCACAAGCAGGTTGCCTGCATGCCGTGGCCCCGTGCTGCTCCCAGAAGTGGCAGGCTGCTAGCACGTCTCTAGGGCCCCTGAGGGGAGGGAGACAGCATGTCTCCGTGCGCTGCCCACATCCACAAGCGCCACCCCCATAGCTGGGGACGTTTTGCGGCCCAGAGTTGGAGATCGCTGCCTGTGATTTATTTTTGCGGGGCCCCCCCTTGAGCCGGGACCCTGGGCTGCAGTCTCTAAAGCCCCTGCCTTAATCTGGCCTTGACTCCAATGCAGGAACCTGGAAGCCCAAAAATCAGAACCATCAGAAGAACCCAGGGTTTTGAGAAGTGCTAGGGCTGAGTTGATGCATCTTTAAACTACATACAGGTGACCCAATCCAAAATCCCACATCCAAACAACCCCACACTTTGTGACATTTGAAATACAGATTCAAATTTTGCCATGAGCCGATCCTCTGCTTTAACCATTCAGAGAAAATCACAAACCAGATTAAAACAGGGGATTTGAGTTTTTTTGCTCAGGACTGTAATGAGAAGTATTTGATTCAAAATAATCTGGTTTCAGTCATAGAAATTTATTTTAGGAATACAGAATCCTATTTAGGCTGGTGTGAGTTTTCCTCAGAACTAGTTATCCAGCAGCAGAAAATACTGTCAAACATCAAGAGTGATCAGTAAGTTTGTTTTGCTAAAATTTCCCATAGTTGCTAACAATGCTACTACTCCACAGTGGGTGCACTAGAGCAGAAAGGGCTCCAGACAGCCATTAACATTTCAATCACCTTATTGTCTAACACTGTCCAGAGTAGGTCTACATGATATGGGTACAAGTCCTCACTTGGTGTAAATCAGCTCCTCCAAAGAAAATGGAACTATGCCAACATACACCATCTGAGGATCTGGCCACTGATGCTTAAAATGCCAGCATCTACCAGCTCCTTTGTCTACGTTAGCACATCTAATGTTGCCCCCAGCAGTGGAGTGGTGCTGGTATTAGCAACTGTGGGAAATGTTAGTATAAAAATAAAATCTCAAGTATGCACACAGACTTACAGTGCTGTTTTAGCAAAAATGATCCTAGTTTAGAGATGGCCTAAGACTATCATCCACTCCACATCAGTGAAGCACAGAGTAAGAGAATAGGATTTTAGCTATCAATATTTAGTTACTAAATAAATTGTACTGAGATTTTGCTGTGCACATTATTTCACATCACTCCATTGGTATTATCATTCCTTTTGTTTATTAGTATCCATTGAAAGAATGAAATAATTAACTATAGCATTCATTAAAGAATTAGAAAACAAGACCCATTGTATTATCCAGGCTACAGGTACAATACACATTGCTAAACACTCATTGCAATATAATCGGCCCCGGCAGAGACCATCTTTTCCAGATTCAGTATCTATTTTACAGTAAAACTGGAACTTTTTTGTATTTTAAAATATAAACCAATGTGGAAGGCAATGTATGCTTGCTGGCAGATGTGTGTGACTGCTTCATATAATGCATCTTATCCTGGATAGCAGCGTCTTGAATTGAAAATCTTTAGTGGAGTTTTGTTGTTCCAAATATATTTGCTTATTAAAAATTTTAAGCTATTATTGGAATGAAAAGTGATGAAAAACAGAAGATTAAACCTTTCCCAATGTATTAAGTAACTCAAAGCAGCGCAAAATTAGTTCTTTAGACTGATTTTACCTCTCTGGTAATGGGCACCCATGGAAATTCAAATTTGAGCAATGGCAGAAAGAATGATATCAAAAGAGACATTAGTGACACAGACTCCAAAGGCAAGAGGTTCTGGAATGACACTCTATAGTCTATACTAACAATCAGCATGGGGAGGTCTTACTAGAATCTCCATATTTGGCCCTTATCAGACTGGAACAGAAGTTGGATGATATCCATAATTTGGAGATTTGAACAGAAATTAAACTGGAACAAAAGACTGGTTGTATAGGGAAATACAGTGAGGGGACAACAACAAAAAATCATTACCCTGCAAGCTCAAACAGATCTGTTAATGAAGGGTAACAACCACCAATTAGGAAGGAAAATACCATATCTGGAGAACACTCCAAACTATACCAATTTATGGTTAGTGAATTTTCCAAAATGTGGATGGTGAATTAATTAATAAAATTACGCTTGAGCTGTTAAAACTGTACTTTCTGGAGAGTGCTTCCCATTTACTGGAATGAGCTGTTCTAACTAGTTAGAAATCTATGTATTGAACTTAATTGAAGACATGCAACTGAGTTACTGCAATGTTAAGATTGTTCAGTTACAATCACAAAAATTCAGGAAATGCAAAAGTTAAGGTTCCAACAGCAATGTTAACTTGGCTCCATTACACATCCTGTATGTACTGTAGTCAAGCCCAGAGACCTAGAGTCACCATGACATCAGGGTCATTTTATGACTTTTTAATAACAAAAAATAAAACTTAGCACTTATATAGCACTTTTTATTCTGTAGATCTCGACAAATTTTAAAAAGGTGGAGAAATAACATTTATTTTACTAATGGGGAACACAGAGGTGCAGTGACTTTCACTGGGTCATTCAGCAAGTCAATGACAGAGGTGGGATAGTTAATTTAACTAGGCAATATTAGGCCATACCCATATGGTTGCCAACCTTGGGAACCCTAGAGCAGATGGTTGTCTGGCTCCAGCAGCCATTTGCATCACTAACTCAATTAATCCCTGGTAAGAATGAGGGAATTATGTCTATTTTTATAAATATCATATGCAAGTCAGGTTACCTGCTTAATATTGCCTGACTGCAAGGAGTAAATCAAAGGAGATAGTTAGAGGGAAAAACAGAAAAATGAAACAATGACAAATAAGGTTCCTTGAGGAAACACTGGGGAAGCTATTAATTGGGGAATAGCCACCTGCCTGGTTCCAGCTAGGCTAGCAAGGTTTATTCTTCCCAGGCCCAAACCTAGGATCAAAGGGGATACTAAAACCCTAAAATGTCAAACTAGGGAGGAATGGGTTGAATGGGCAGCAGTAGCTGGAGATGAGTCTCTGATAGACAAAGAATGCCACAGGGGCTTTCTGACCCTCCCAGCACAGGAGCAGGGTGTCTGAGCTCAGTAGAATTCACCCAAAACTTGCAAAGAAAGAATAAAGTTTAATAAGAACTTGGTGTACAGGCCTTTTGGTGTTTTATCCCTTTTCTCTGCTTGAGCGAATAATCAAAGCTTTGTTTTGAAGATGTTTTTGAGTTACTTTAGCCAGTTGCTTGTCACTGGCTATGGTGGAAGAGATTATTCAGTATCTCACTTTTATACTACTTCTGCATTTTGAGTATAAATCCTAGATTATAAACAATTTAAACTCCATTTTTAAACTGTTGTATTAAATTAGTGGGTTTATTTATTATGAAAACCAAAGTGTAAGAATTAGAGTTTTTGCAATAAATATATGTATAGATAATATGTTTCTGGATCTTCTTATATAATATGACAGCACACAGCAAATACAGAAATATACAAACTTATCTCAATACCTAGAGGAACGGTTGATCAAACAATCAGACCACAGCTTTCACGTTTTCTGGATAACTTTTACTCTTTCAATATTTTTAAATGCATAAATAATAATTTAGATTGCACAAAGCTAACCACTAAGTGGAATATTTTTCATAGTGCTGGGAACAGAACAAACCCACACTGCAGTATCTACTAAGTACTCACCACAGTTTGATGGTTGACCTGGATCACCTCATCCCCTGCATGGATCTTCTTACACTGGTCTGCAGGAGACTAGAGGCAAGAGATAACAGTTAATTTGGCAACTGTGAAGGACCTAAGAACTAGTAGGGGAAAAAAGACAATAGGCCCTGCCCAAGGAAACTCTATTCTAATAACAATAGTAAATTGTATTTATAAGGTGCTGTGTTTCCTTTTCCAACCACAGTATACATACCAGTATTGTGACTGTGTACTGTAGGGATGGGAAACCTAAACTAGTGATCTTCTCCACTGAGCCCTGGTACACTCTATTGCTCACCTCCCAAGCAATTTAACTTGTACTACTGTTCTTCCAAATATGAGATTAGGGTGTCAAGCAGTCCAGACTCCATGCGTGCGAGTGCACACAGCTGAATGGAAGGTGCCAGGCACCAGCAGGTACAGCTGAGATCTTGCGGTATTAAATCAATACAGTTGCCCAAAAATGTTGGAGAGCACCAAAAATATAGCCAAGAAAACAAAGCAGCTAGCCAAACAAATGATTCACTGAAATTTTAGGTTTGCAGCCAGTATGATACCCGAAATATCAATATGTTTGCCTCTTTCATTTGACAAGGGTGATTTGAAATTAAAAGTATCCTTTGAGAGTTTGACTCAGTTCTTCACTGATGGATAATGGCCTTGATAGATTATTTTCTTAAACTTCATCTACTTCAGACTAGATCTTCAAGATGAAATTGTCATAATTTTGGTTGCTTTAGGCTGGACCATATCTTTATTTAAGTGTAACCCAGATGGCTTACAATAAAGCAAATATAGACTAAGGCTCTGGACTGGACAGAGCACTTCAGCATGTGTTCAGATCTCATTGATTCCAGTGAGCTTTAAGTATGTGCCTCAGTCCTTTGAGAAATATGGAGGGACTTGAGCATCTGTGTAAGTGCTTTGCTGAATCAGGGCCTAAAAAAGAAACAAGATTAATTCTACCACTAAAAACTAGATTAAAAGTACAAAGAAAACTAGCATGTTGTGATCCAGATCTTCTGAATTAAATAAAAACAAAGGGGTGGGATGGGGGCTATTTTAGGAAGATCCCTGATTATGAAAAGGAATGTAGTGTTGTGTTACCAGAGTAGTAAATCTAGAAGTAAAGTGAGCTTTTTTCACTTCCCCCCAAAAACTTCTAAGTAAACCTACTCAAAAATATTAGGAATATCCTTGTTGAAATAAACTTTATAATAACTCTAAAAACTTCATTCAGAAAAGCACCTGGGACACGTGCAGTTGGAAATGTTTTAACTCCCTTATTTCTTAAATGTTTAAATAGCAAATACCTTTATGAAATGCATACTTGCAAAGATGTTCTATAAACATTCAACTCCTAATACAGCTCCTAATATCATTCCTATGTAAATGGTAAAATGTTTAAGGATTAGATTTAAAAACTCTTGTAATAATTTTATTGGAATATTGAAATAGAATTAACTTAAAATATGTTAATCTCCTGGTAATCACCAAATGATTAGAATATGTATTCCTGGAGAGGAGATGGAAGTTAAATATTGGTAAATTAATTAATTTGATTAAAAATTCTTAATATTCGTTAATTGGCATGTTTTAAGACAGCTCCTTGCATGGCAAATGGCTTCTTCCAAGTTACTGATTTAGATATTTTCTTCAATTTCATAGAATTTAATTAAATAGCTTTGCTCAATTATAAACTGTCTCGTTGTTCTTGTTAATAACCAACAAGAGCCACCTTTCCTTAAACAGAAGTATTTTGCCCATTCATAAATATTTTAAGTTATCTAAGGACAGACTAAGACTGGCTTCACAATAATTTTGGGAAATAAGACCTTGGTCTCCATTTAACAAAAGAAAAGTGCCCCAGCAAATGCAGGCCCACTCTCAGAGGTGTAAACCCTGTTAAAAGCTCTGCACAGAGAGATGTACAGAAGACACTGTAATGGAAGTAACCAGTTTGTCATTTGTGTTGTTTTTTTTAAATGTTTTCTTTCTTTAATATTAAAATAGCCATGGCTGTTAATTATTTTTCTTGATCTCAATCATGATGTCCCATGAGGTGGAACAGGAACAGAAAAGAACCCATGACTAAAATACTGGGAGTCACACCCCTGAGGTGGCAGTTAAGAGAAACAATTAGTAAGAACTGGCTTACCATTCCTTGCTTCACTAAACTAAATTTTTAGTATTTAAAAAAAAAATTAATTGGCATTCAACAATTTAAAATTGCCCTATTTTACCATACCCTGCCTACCGCTGCATGCTTCAGGTGTTGACAGTCATATGCTCTTGGACCTCAGTGAGAGTAATGGTATATAGCAGCCAAGAGTTCAGAAAATATGAAAATCCATAATTTATACAGAGTTTCAAACATCATTGAATCCCAATCCTTTCTCCCTGAGAAACCTGGCCTTTGATCTAATGTCACCAGGAGGCATAACAGGCTCTCTCAGTAAAATTCTTGTGAACTAAACATACTAACTAAGGTAGACATTGTGTGGTTTAAGTGACATATTCAGCACATGGATTAAAAAACTGCTGTTTAGAGCCACCTTTTCAGTGTTACTGCAGGGTGTGGTGACAGTTGAACAAATCTATATTTTTATTGTGGACAGGGTCGGCTCCAAGTTTTTTGCCATCCCAAGCAAAACAATTTCCCCGTGCTCCCCCGGCCCTGCCGGATTCCAACCCCTTCCCCAAATCCCCAGCCCCACCTCCTCCCCCGGGCGCGCCACATTTCCCCTCCTACCCCTCCCTCCCAGGGAAGCCTGGGAGGGAGGGGGGAGAAGCGGAGCAGCGGCGGCGCGCTCGGGGGAGGAGGCGGAGGTGAGCTGGAGGGGGGGAGGGGAGAGAGCCCCCAGGGTTACTTCCTGCGGCCCTCTCCGCACCCCCACCGCTGCAGCTCACCTCCGCTCAGGGCTGGCTCCCAGCTTTTTGCGCCCCAAGCAAAAAAAAAGGAGCCGGAGTGCTGCCCCTTGGAAAGTGCCACCCCAGCACGTGCTTGGAGCGCTGGTGCCTAGAGCCGGCCCTGATTGTGGATGAACAAAAGGCATTTCCATTCATCAGTCAAGGGAGTTACAGGCATGAGCAAGTATTATGCTTATTTTTGATAAAACACTTGATATAATTTTCAGGAGTGAAGAATAATCATTTAAGGGAAGTGTATTTAGTAAGAGTGTGTCATATGTGTTACTTCCTTTTTTGGTTGTGGTTATAAGAAAATGATTTAAGTAGGAAGACAAATGAATTAATATCCCAGTCCTTCACACTTCCTCTCTGCAGCCACATGCACAGCTGGCTAAACAAGGTTAAACACAAACTAAAAGAGGATATATTTATGGGAGCCCACTGTTAAAATATTGACAGCACATGTTTATGGGTTTTATTGCTACTTCTGTATTTCACAAGTATATAATATTTCAGATCTAAAACACTTTAGAGTATTATTGGATTAAGGTCACAACATCCTGGAGAGATACGTAGGTAAATATTTCTATTTTACAAATGTGGAATGGAAACTGAGTTTATTCTGCGTCTTACATTAGGCAGTAGCTTATTCTGTGTGTAGTTGCACTGGTTTCAGTGGGACTACTAAAGGAATAAGAAGCTACTCAATGAGTTAGGGTGACAGAAAAAGGCAGTAAGCAAATTTGAGCAAAAGCTTGTATACCAAGTTGATAGCAGCCAAGGAGAGAATACCGTGATTTCTTACTGCGCTAACCGCTGGGCCACCAGTCTTCCCACGTTCTGAATGCTGAGGCAAAATGTAATCCATCTCTAGGCAGGCATTATCTAGTAATTACTCTGAGTACTCAACTATCCCCGGTTTCTATATCTTGTTATGTTGAGGGTTTGGGAAAAACTCGCTAGAGCTGGTGGATATAACAGGCACCTGCCATTCAGGCAAAATGAGGGGCTGGTCTTCACTATGGCCTGCTGCAATCGATGCAGCAGGGGTCAATTAAGCAGGTCTACTTAAGACCCACTAAACTGACGGCAGAGTGCTCTCCGGTGGTCGACCCTGGTACTCCACCTCTCCGAAAAGAGTAAGGGCAGTCGACCAGAGAGCGTCTCCTGTCAATGCAGTTAAGTGAAGACACAGGGATATGTTGACCTAAGCTACGTTGACTCCAGCTACATTATTCATATAGCTAGAGTAGTGTAACTTAGGTCGACTTACCCCAGTAGTGAAGACAAGCCCAAGGAAATAATTAAATGACATATTTTGTAAAGATTGCTGAAACAATAAGAGCCACCACCCAAAACACAGATGGTATGTAAGGCTGCTAAGGAATCTGAACTGTATGGATGGATTGCTTTTACTGTCGACAATGTAAAAGCAAGAGCAGAGGACTGATTTGACTGAAGCTGTATGTATGAGAGAGAAGCGGCAGAAACACCACGAAAGAAACAGAGACCAGGAGCAAAGCCCGAGATGCCGCCAGAGAAACCCTGAGTAGCATGACCCTAACAAAATGCTAGGGGAGAGAGCTTTTGGGTAAATCACGGCTAGAAAGAGGCTTGGCACTGCGAACAAAGAAATTGCCTCTTGCTATTTGATTCCTACTGTGTTCAAGGAAACAAGATTTTATGTTCATTCTTTGTAAATAAACAGGATTGTATCAAAGAAATACCTGATTCCATCATCAATTTCTCCTCCGAATGGATACTATCTGCTAGACCTGTGGCTCTCAATCTTTTCAGACTACTGTACTCCTTTCAGGAGTCTGATTTGTCTTGTATATGCCCCAAGTTTCACCTCACTTAAAACTACTTGCTTACAAAATCAGACATAAAAAAAAAAGTCATAGCACATTATTACTGAAAAATCATTTACTTTCTCATTTTTACCATATAATTATAAAATAAATTGGAATATAAATATTGTACTTACATTTCATTGTATAGTATATAGAGCAGTGGTGGGCAACCTACGGCCCGTCAGGGTAATCCGCTGGTGGGCCACGAGACCATTTGTTTACATTGACCAGCCACAGGCTCGGCCCCCCGCTGCTCCTCAGTGACTGCGGTTTGCCGTTCCCGGCCAATGGAAGCCGTAGGAAGTGGTGGCCTGCATGTCCCTGCAGCCCGCACTGCTTCCCACAGCTCCCATTGGTTGGGAACAGCAAACCGCAGCCACTGGGAGCTGCAGGTGGCCATACCTGTGGACGTCAGTGTAGACAAACTATCTCGTGGCCCACCAGTGGATTACCCTGACGGGCCACAGGTTTCCCACCACTGATATAGAGCAGCATAAACAAGTCATTGTCTGTATGAAATTTTAGCTTGTACCATTTTGCTAGTGCTTTTTATGTAGCTTGTTGTAAAACTAGGCAAGTATCTAAATGAGTTAAAGTACCCTTTGGAAGATCTCTGCATGCCCCCAGGGGTACATGTACCCCTGGGGGCATGCAAACTATTGTGCTAGATACTGGATTTTGGCTAACTTCTCAAATCAAAAGGGGTAACAATATTATTAGTCTACTTACTGGGTCACCCATAAGTGCTTTTAGGACATTTGCAGGTACAGGGTATATCATTTCCATTTCTAAACCATAAAGTCATTGTGTATTAAATTGCTACACCCACAATGAATAGGAGGTACATGTGGAAGGGACAGAAATACTATTGTTCTCAATGTATTAGATTTCAATTAACATTAGCCTTAAAAATTAAGATTTGGCTCTTGTTCCTTTTAGGTCCTTTTTCTGACTTTGAAAAAGCTGAGTTATTTTCTTTTAAAATTAAATTGTGGCTCTGGGGTCAATTATCCCTTCAAAAGGGATGATAAATCAATTTACTGAAATGCTGGGAATAAAGGTCTTTGAAGTTGCTTTATTTCATGAAACATTTTTTATCAGAAACAAAAAAGCAACTCTTGGTGGTTTCCTGCTTCCTTATGCTAGTAACACAGCAATTTGCAAATTGGAAATTAGCCTCTAAAATATTTATGGTTTTCACTTGGTCTACTGACAATTTTTTCTTTTTAAAGAGCTTGTGCCTTGTTTTAATAAGAAATGCTTTCCCCCTTCCCTTTTAAAAGTATACTTTTGTTAAAATAATATTCTGTAATAAGGAAATATACAAATGATTTCTTTTAGTTCATGAAAGACAGTGTGCACACTACATTCAGCTACCAACAGTATATCACTAACAGGAAATGCTTTGAGAAGCCATCTCAGTGCTATTATGTTTATCATAAACCAAAAGACACCGAAAATTGGTTCACAGCTTAAACACGAAAAGACAGACTCAAAAAAAAAAAAAAAAAAAAAAATCTGAGCCAAGCTTCATAAACCAAACATTAAGTCATAAAGAATAAAGAGACATGAAAGAAGAACAGGATCACTGAGAAATTTTAACTAATGAGGGATTTTTTTAAATTCAGTACAATACTTGACTAGAAACCACTGACTTGAATGAGGATATTGAAACAACAGTGAAACAATACATACAGAGGCATTGAATTAACTGAAAATAAATCAGAGAAAGGAACGGCATCACAGCAATAGAAGAAATATCAAATATTTTATGTGAATTAGGACATTTGCCACATTAGAAGTATACACTGTACAGGCCATGGCCCAAACTACAAAAATGATAAGTCAGATGATTTCAGCTCAACAGCACTAGGAACTGTCCTATTTCTCCACTTACTCACCTTGGCTGCATTGCTAGGGTTTACAAGTGCTAGCTCACAGATATGTTAGGCACATAGGTTGAAAATTCATCCATCATAATAAGGGCTACATTGGGAGCAGGTGGCTGAACAAGAGGTTTGCAGGGGAAATCCACAGCCACTGTACACAATGGAATTGAGTTTCATTCCAGTTGCAATTGCCAGTGAGGAGAGGTATTTCACAAGAGTTCCATGAAGGGCTGTTGGGAACATGATTATGTATATCCAAATGTCCATTAATCCTCTAAATAGATAGCACAGAAGTATCATGGCCCTCATTTCATAGCAGGGGATGCAGAAGTGGCTGCAGAGGATGGCTGAGTTAACCTAGGGTCTGTTTACACACTGGGGTATGTATTATATCCCCCAAAACCTCATATAGTTCTCTTACATGAAGTCTGTTTATTCTGCCTTTTCCATGATGAAAAGCAAGTTGGGCCTGGCATAAGCTTAATGGTCTATATTATGGCCATGGAAACCCTATATAGCTTGTGTTTGTTTTGATTTCAACATCATTAGGTATTATTTGTATTACCATAGTGCCTATGAGCTCCAGGCCTGGACCAGGTCTCCATTGTGTGAGGTGCAGTACAAGCACAGAACAAAAAGATAGTCCCTGTCCCAAAGAATTTACAGTCTAAGTACATGACAGGAGACAACAGATGGATACAGACAAACAATGGAAGAGTACAAGGGAACACAAACAATACTGGTCTGTATGCTAGGCGGTGGACTCAGCACACCAGCAGCCTCCCTATTCTCAAGCATTTTGTAGGCCTCATAGCAAAGGAGATTTTTAAGGAGAGTTTTGAAGGAGGATAGTGAATTAGTTTTGTGGAGGATTATGGGGAACTTTTTCCAAATGTGAGGGCCAGTGTGGGAGAAAACACGAAGGTGCTTGTTTGAAAGTGAATGATGGAGGTGGACATCATAGGCTGATCAGAGGCAGGAATCAACATTTTGATATTGACATCAACCTCCTAATATCAGAATAGACCTGTTCTTGGCTGTTCTCTTCTTGGACTCAAACAAGTGCCTCTATCACAACTTCCTTTTCTTTCCCGTCCCAAATTCCTACCTCCCTTATTCTCCATCTACCTCTCACTTTCCTTCACTCTGCTCCTTCTCTCACTCCATTTCTGCCCCATCCCTTACTTTTCCTCTATTCAACTCTTCCATTGCACTGCTGTCCATTATCTTTCCATGCCCATGTGTTCATGCTCTCCAATACCTTCTGCACTCCCAAATAAAGCCCATTAACCACTTTAGTTCATTACACCATATTTTAAACTAAAGAAAACATAACTGTATTCACCATGGTATGTGCACAAAGTGAAGTACTCTAATGATCTTATCACTATAATTCCTTCTTCCGTGTCTCCAATACAGTTGTCTCTTTCCTATGAGTTTCCCTCTGAACCACCCAACCGTCCATCTTCTGTTCTGGCACACCAGTCTCTTTCTCCTTCTGTGGGCACACTGAGGTGAACTAGACTTTAGAAAGGTAGAGAAGAAAAAGAGGTGAGGAGCTCATGGGCTAAGAGGAGAAAGAGAGGAAATCAGAAATTTTAGGGGATTGGAAAAGGGGATCTTCAAGGACAGAGAAGAGGGAAACTTCAGGGGCAGGGAAGAAGGGTGTGTTCTAATTCAAATCACAAGAATTCTTGTTCATCAAGCAGAATGAAAACAGCAGGCATAGAAAACTCTTGCACACTAATTCCTCATTTACCCAGCATTCCTGACTATGTCCAGAGAGATTACCAAATTATTTTTCAAAATGACTGTGATATCAACCTTCAGTTTTCTTACTTCATTACTCAAAGTATTATTAATTCTTTCATCTTTTCACGTCTCAAACAAGCACCTCGCTGTAAATAATTCTTCTCTTTAGGATGTTGATAGTCATATTATTAAATATAATGTTTACTGAAAATAAAAAGATCATTTTGACCTTCTGTACTAAAAAGTACAACTGTCATCTCTGCATAGCTAGCTATACATGTTCCTCCTAAAAAATTGAAAAATACTTCCTAAATGTTTTTGAACCATCCAAGGAAGACTGAAATTGGCCTGATGCCATTAATTTCTTGACAGTACAACGGGATACGGATTAATGTGGTTTTACATAAAAATACAGAAACTGTTGTGAACTAGATACATTTCCAGTGAAAATGTCCCTTTTAGTTCTATGCTGAAAAATAACATCCCGAAAAGTCTCCCTTGAATATCAACATCTTCGTGCTTCTTCTACGTCTACCTCCATTTTCCTCATGGATTTGTCTCCCAAAACATTAAAAGCTAATGAAGAGAGTGAAAGCTTGTTGGCATCACTTTGCAAAAACCTGCACTTTAAGCTGCAATTTCCCAGAGACAACAAAATGGGCTTTGCACAAAGGTTAGTTTGCTCCTAAACTTCTCTTTCTCTAAAGATGTGCCTCACTTGAAGATGAAGCAGCAGCACATATCAGAGATTTTCTCCCATCATTTTGGACTTGCATGGTAAGCATTAGATAGTTTACCAAGATATTTCACATCTTCCAGCTCAAGTTGCTGTACGTACTGCTTTCTTCTATGGCATTAGTTAATAACTACAATTTGGACTCATTTTTCTACCTAGGTGAATACAGATGATATGTGATTACTCATGCCGACATAGTGACAGATTTTAGAACATCAAGTTTCATCAAGGGCAAATCCTATGAAAAGCGCCAAACAAAATGTTTTAGAGCACAGAACAAAAGCTTGAAATGAACATAGCAATTTAATGGCTAAACTTATTAAAAAAATATAGAGTTTTTACACATGGGAAGAGAGTATACAACATATTCTGACCCTCAGGAAAAGACACACCACCATGGTTTACTAAATGTTTCTTCTCCATGAACAAGTTTCAACTTCAATTAAAGAGGCAGATCCAGCAAAGAGAGAAATCTGCCACCAAAAATAAAGCAGAAGCATTAAAAAAAGGGAGATAAAGGTACATAAACTAACCCAGCTGGATGGGTTTATTGATATGCTTGCTCTGTTATTTGAAGACTGATGCCTTCTGTATTATTTGAAGACAAGAACGATGCAAACCTAACCAAATCCTCTTCATTGTGTATCCAACATTGCTGTAGTATCTAAGCATATGGAATATATGCAAATTTAGGCCCTGAACTTGCAGAGAGCTTTGCATAGGTAAATGGATCTGTCTGAGGAGAGTTCTTTGCAGGATTAAGGTCTTAAACCACACCCACCCACCCACAAACCCCTGAAGACTCAAAGAAACTACTCACAAAATATAATACCTATAAAAACCAACCTGTGATAGTCTGGTCAGAACACAAGCAACTGAAAAGAGAAGTTTTGTGTCTCCAATTTCTTGGGGGCCAACACATATTCAACTCACTGAAAAAAGGAGTAAAAGCACTAGATGATGCAATACGTTCTAAATGAAGAATCAAAGCTGTCTTGAAGCAGGATCTAAAGTCCCAATGAAGAAGTAAAAAATGAGTAATTTTCTCATCTATGCTTCAGACTAATTAGAATTCAGATGGGAAGAAGACAGACTTAGCCAGGTATGGGGAAACACCTGTCTGTCTTCAGAACTAATTAATCCATCTCATTCTCTCCCTCTCAGCTCCTTTTGGCTGTTTTATATCCCCCCTATCCCATCAGTGATGTGCTGCCAATTAGAGTAACTGGCATCCTTCCATACAGCTCTTGATGATCTATCTATTCATTAGTAAATGGCTCATGGGCACTCAAGTGGTTCCCATCCCTTCATAATCCAGGGTGCTTTTGTACACTCATCTTGTTCTTTGAAACAGGGTTTCCTTCCCTTTCTAATTAAATCCTTCGTGGTATCCATTCACTCTCAGTTTTTCCCTCGAAGAAAACTGGTGGGGATGGCACGAAGACAGGGACTCTTTGCAACATTAAGTCTTAAGAAAAATGAGAGAATTCATTATATTCAACTCCATTATCCTAGTGCTGTAATTTGGCTGCCAGAGTTTGTATGTGCATATGCATGTGGTTTTCATTCAGTATGAGTTCTCATGACAAAAAACTTTGTATTTATGTCATTTAGGCTGACCTCATTGTAAGAGATACAGGATCTACTCAAGATACTAGTCATCACTTATAACCTTGCCAATTGTCTTAGATAAAAATAGCATTACATCAGTATCTGTAGTATTCTCTATAGTATATGCTCAGAATTTAAGATAAAACTGCAAAATAATGGGTGACTTTATCCATCTAAGGTAAAAATGGAAATTTTATAAAGGGTGATCACTGTAGGAGTTGGCTCGCACATGGAAGCCATACTTGCTTTTCAGCAAACAGAAAGTTAACTGCTTGTTAACGTAGACTTTCTATTCAAGTTTTTACTCCATGCCTATCACCATACTATCTGAGTATCCAGTATCTGAGACCTCCCATAAGTGCTGAGGGCAAGCAATAAGGCATAGCTGGGGACTAAAAGTATTCTATTAGAACAGCTAACTGATATTTTGAAAGTGGAAAACTATTGAGAAGGTAAAACTCAACAACCTAGTTATGACGGGAATGGGTTATAAGAGATGCTGGGAGATGAGGATTTTGGTTATGTACATTAATTTATTTTTTATTTCTATTTTTCCCCCTTTTGGCCTGAGCAGTTAGCCAATATTCAGGGTCTTGTTGCTGTTAAGAGGTGAAATTGACGGAGAGAGTCAGGCATTTCTTTGGTGCAAACCTATTTTCTACAAGGAAGGTACACGAAGTCCTGTTTCCCTGAACACAGTGGAAATGCACAACAGGAGGCAGTTTCCTTGCTCAAAATTCCTAGGCTCCTTTCAGCTGCCCCCAAAAAAGCTCTTTCTCTGGGCTTCCTCCTAGAGCTATGTTACCAGTACTTTTCTGGATGTCTCCTGGATTTTTTGGCAACTCTCTCTTGGCTTTCTGCTAATTTATGCTTCTATTCTGGATGTTTTTGACACACACAGACCTACATTCTCAATCAGCCCCCAGGGAAAATCTCTCCACCCAGATAATTCAGGTTCTGATCAACCTTGCATGTGGCTTGGTCTCTTGGGCATTGTTTACTATTGTTTCAAACTGTCTTACTCCAGAAAGGAGCTTATAGGCTTCTTATATTTTTCCTGAATAAAGGATGGCTAGTACCCCCCCACACACATCCCAATCAGCTTCAACAAGGTAGGTGATTGCCTATAGATCAAAATTTGCCTACTGGCAGCCACCAATGCGCTCTAATACAATGCTATTATTATAATCAATGCACTCTAAAAAAAACCCCTCAAAAATAAACTTTGAGGATAAAATTTTTGGACTGACAACAATTTGTTGCTGAACCAGCACTTCACCAGCTCAGAGACCTCTTGCATAATACCACTATATTAGCCCCACAGATTACCACTCACCATCTAATAATTCCATTATTTTACAAAAGTATATTTCATTGACTTAGCTTACAGCACCATTGCCACTGCCGCATAGGTTGTCCAGTCTCCTGTTTACTTCAGTAAATATCTGCTTTTATTAGATCTAAGAACATGATATGGCAAACTATCTAACCTAGACTAAATTAAAGGTTTGGTATTGTCATAATGGGAACAGCTCTTTTTATGTTCAGAGATTGTCCGGTCCTTTATTATTACAGGAACTCCTCACTTAACGTTGTAGTTATGTTCCTGAAAAAGGCAACTTTAAGCGAAACGATGTTAAGCGAATCCAATTTTCCCATAAAAATTAATGTAAATGAGAGGGTTAGGTTCCAGGGAAATTTTTTTCACCAGAAAAAAAGACTAATGTTATATTATATATTATATATTATACACACACACACACACACACACACACACACAGTAGAAGTTTTAAACAAAGAAAACACAGTGGTGATGATTGCGAAGCTTGGTTGAGGTGGAGGAGTCAGAGGGTGGGATATTTCCTAGGGAATGCCTTACTGCTAAATGAACTAGCAATTGACTGAGCCCTCAAGGGTTAACTCTCACAACACTCTACAAGGCAGCAGGAAAGGAGGGAGGGCAGACAGAGTCACACACCCTGTGTGTGAGAGAAAAAAATGCACATTTCCCCTTTTAAGTAGCTGACCCCAGGCTTAAGTACACTGCCTTGTTAATTAAATCAGCTTGCTGAGACCTAAGTGGCAGCTACTGCCTAGAAGCTCCCTCCCTCCATCTGGGGTAAGTGGGGTGCAGGAGCAAGAGGGAGGGGGAGTCACCCTGACATTAGCCCCCTTCTTCCCTCCTCCCCCTGCACAGCAAGCAGGAGTCTCTGGGAGCAGCTCCAAGGCAGAGGGCAGGAGCAGCACATGGCAGTGGGGGGAGGGACAGCTGCTGCACAGGGAATTTAGGAAAGCGGGGAGCTGATAGGGAGGCTGCTGGTCCACCCTGGTTCCAACCACCCACCAGCTAGCTGCAATGGGCTGCTCTTCCTGCAAGCAGTGGACAAAACAGATGGCTGACAAATGACGTTAGAAGGTAGCATTTCACAACTTTAAATGAGCATGTTACCTAATTGATCAGCGACTTAACATCGAAACAACATTAACCGGGATGACTTTAAATGAGGACTTCCTGTACATCTTATTGGCTACATAAAGTCAACCCCAAATAGCAGTCACTGAACAAATGAGCCAGAATTTTTCTCTGATTCTTAGGAGTGGATTTGGATAGGGCACTTTCTTGATAATGTTTAGCTGTTCTGTAACATGTAAGTAGTCTTTAGTCTACAAAGTCTCCTTAGATAAGAGTCTCCTCTATTTTCCTTTATTTCTCACTGCTTCAGGACTACAGCATATCTGATTAGATACATCAAACATCCACAATTAATGGGATGGGGCAATATTTGGTGTTTGTAGTCCCAGATTAGTTTAAACGGATTTTTAAAAATATTAGATGTTTTTTTCTCAAGGTGTTGAAGTGTAAAACTCATCTCCACCTTAACTATGGAGCCATAACTGGTGCTTCAATAATATATGTTACAGTTACACACAAGCCCCTCTTTCATATTGTCCCTTTGATTTAGACTCCCTACTCAAAGCCAATCTACATGCTTCTCTGCAGCAGGCGGACAGAGACTTCTCTTAGAGGAGAGTCTATTGATAGAGATTCTCTAGGTGTTAGTCAGGAGGTGAGGATGCAAGAGGATAAAGTAGGCGCCAGTTCAGACAAGAAACATTCACATAAAAAAGAATCCAACACATCAGAAAAGGGCAGACAAACAGTAACAAGTTTTTAAAGTGCTTGTACACAAATGCTAGAAGTCTAAATAATAAGATGGGTGAACTAGAGTGCCTCGTGTTCAAGGAGGATATTGATATAATAGGCATCACAGAAACCTGGTGGAGTGAGGAAAATTAATGGGACACAAACATTCTGGGGTACAAAATATATCGGAAGGACAGAACAGGTCGTGCGGGGGTAGGGGAGTGGCACTATATGTGAAAGAAAATGTAGAATCAAATGAAGTAAAAATCTTAAGTGAATCCACATGTTCCATAGAATCTCTATGGATAGTAATTTCATGCTCTAATAAGAATATAACATTAGGGATCTATTATTGACCACCTGACCAGGACAATGATAGTGATAATGAAATGCTAAGGGAGATTAGAGAGACTATCAAAATAAAGAACTCAATAGTGGGGGATTTCAATTCTCCCCTTATTGACTGGGAACATGTCACCTCAGGATGAAATGCAGAGAAAAAATTTCTTGATACTTTAAATGACTGCTTCTTGGAGCAGCTGGTACAGGAACCCACAAGGGGAGAGGCAATTCTCGATTTAGTCCTGAGTGGAGCACAGGATCTGGTCCAAGAGGTAACTATAACGGGACTGCTTGGAAATAGTGACTATAATATAATAACTTTTAACATTCTTGAGGTAGGAAGAACACCTCAACAGCCCAACACTGTAGCATTTAACTTCAGCAAGGGGAACCATGCAAAAATGAGGGGGTTAGTTAAACAGAAATTAAAAGGTACAATGACTAGAATGAAATCCCTGCAAGCTGCATGGACACTTTTCAAAGACACTATAATAGAGGCCCAACTTAAATGTATTCCCCAAATTAAAAAACACAGTAAGAGAACTAAAAAAGAGCCACCGGGGCTTAACAACCATGTAAAAGAAGCAGTGGGAGATAAAAAGGCATCTTTTAAAAAGTGGAAGTCAAATCTCACTTTTAGTGAGGTAAATAGAAAGGAGCATAAACACTGCCAAATTAAGTGTAAAAATGTAATAAGAAAAGCCAAAAAGGAGTTTGAAGAATAGCTAGCCCAAAACTCAAAAGGAAATAACAAAATATGTTTTAAGTACATCAGAAGCAGGAAGCCTGCTAAACAACCAGTGGGGCCCCTGGACGATCGAGATACAAAAGGAGCACTTAAAGACAACAAAGTCATTGCGGAGAAACTAAATGAATTCTTTGCTTCAGTCTTCACGGCTGAGGATATTAGGGAGATTCCCAAACCTGAGTCAGCTTTTGTAGGTGACAAATCTGAGGAACTGTCACAGATTGAGGTGTCACTAGAGGAGGTTTTGGAATTAATTGATAAATTTAACAGTAACAAGTCACCGGGACCAGATGGCATTCATCCAAGAGTTCTGAATAAATTCAAATGCGAAATTGTGGAACTACTAACTATGGTTTGTTGCCTGTCCTTTAAATCGGTTTCTGTACCCAATGACTGGAAGATAGCTAATGTAACGCCAATATTTAAAAGGGCTCTAGAGGTGATCCTGGTAATTACAGACCGGTAAGTCTAACGTCAGTACTGGGCAAATTAGTTGAAACAATCGTAAAGAATAAAATTGTCAGACACATAGAAGAACATAAATTGTTGGGCAAAAGTCAACATGGTTTCTGTAAAGGGAAATCATGTCTTACTAATCTATTAGAGTTCTTTGAAGGGGTCAACAAACATGTGGACAAGGGGGATCCAGTGCACATAGTGTATTTAGATTTCCAGAAAGCCTTTGACAACGTCCCTCACCAAAGGCTCTTACATAAATTAAGCTGTAATGGAACAAGAGGGAAGATCCTTTCATGGATTGAGAACTGGTTAAAAGACAGGGAACAAAGGGTAGGAATAAATGGTAAATTTTCAGAATGGAGAGGGGTGACTAGTGGTGTTCCCCAAGGGTCAGTCCTAGGACCAGTTCTATTCAACTTATTCATAAATGATCTGGAGAAAGGGGTAAAAAGTGAAGTGGCAAAGTTTGCAGATGATACTAAACTGCTCAAGATAGTTAAGACCAAAGCAGCCTGTGAAGAACTTCAAAAAGGTCTCACAAGACTAAGTGATTGGGCAACAAAATGGCAAATGAAATTTAATGTGAATAAATGTAAAGCAATGCACATTGGGAAAAATAACCCCAACTATACATACAATATGATGGGGGCTAATTTAGCTACAACTATCAGGAAAAAGATCTTGGAGTCATAGTGGATAGTTCTCTGATGACGTCCACGCAGTGTGCAACGGCAGTCAAAAAAGCAAACAGGATGTTAGGAATCATTAAAAAGGGGATAGAGAATAAGACGGAGAATATCTTATTGCCCTTATATAAATCCATGATACGCCCACATCTTGAATACTGCGTACAGATGTGGTCTCCTCATCTCAAAAAAGATATACTGACATTAGAAAAGGTTCAGAGAAGGGCAACTAAAATGATTAGGGGTTTGGAATGGATCCCATATGAGGAGAGATTAAAGAGGCTAGGACTTTTCAGCTTGGAAAAGAGGAGACTAAGGGGGGATAAGATAGAGGTATATAAAATCATGAGTGATGTGGAGAAAGTGAATAAGGAAAAGTTATTTACTTGTTCCGATAATATAAGAACTAGGGGCCACCAAATGAAATTAATGGGCAGCAGGTTTAAAACAAATAAAAGGAAGTTCTTCTTCACACAGTCAACCTGTGGAACTCCTTGCCTGAGGAGGTTGTGAAGGCTAGGACTATAACAGGGTTTAAAAGAGAACTGGATAAATTCATGGAGATTAAGTCCATTAATGGCTATTAGCCAGGATGGGTAAGGAATGGTGTCCCTAGCCTCTGTTTGTCAGAGGATGGTAATGGACAGCAGGAGAAAGATCCCTTGATCATTACCTGTTAGGTTCACTCCCTCTGGGGCACCTGGCATTGGCCATTGTCGGTAGACAGGATACTGGGCTGGATGGACCTTTGGTCTGACCCAGTATGGCCATTCTTATGTTCTTATGTTCTGCTTGACAAGCCTTATTTAAATCACTCCTAAAAGACTAACTCTGCTGTCTCCCCTCTATGAAGTGTAGGGGGGAGAAAATATAATTAAAACATCAAAACAAATCACCTCCTGAGTCATCATGTTATCTTACTGTCACATTTGCCTTCTCTTATGCCCTTCTTTCTTGTCTGTGGATGACCCCCACTTCTTGTATCATGTCAAATTAAGGCCTTGGCTACACTTACCAGCTAGTTCGACGGCTGGAAATCGAAGTTCTGGGTTCGACTTATCGCGTCTAGTCTGGACGCGATAAGTCGAACCCGGAAGTGCTTGCCGTCGACTGCGGTACTCCAGCTCGGCGAGAGGAGTACCGCGGAGTCGACGGGGGAGCCTGCCTGCCGCGTGTGGACCAAGGTAAGTTCGAACTAAGGTACTTCGACTTCAGCTACGTTATTCACGTAGCTGAAGTTGCGTACCTTAGTTCGAATTGGGGGGGGTAGTGTAGACCAAGCCTTAGACTGTATGCTCTTCAAGGTAGGGCCCAAATCTTTGTTTTGTGAGGTGCCAGGTACAATTTTTGGAACTTGACAAGTAATAAATAAATTAAAAGTTATTAATAATAATAATAATAATAATAATGAAGTATACTGTTGGCAGTACTCCCATTAGCCTGAGTTAGATTCAGAGTTGCCAGTGTGCTGTTTGGTCTTTCTTAGTTTAAGAATTACAGAATTCATATGGAGAGAAAAGATAGGTGAGGTAATATCTTTTATTGGACCAACTTCTGTTGTTGATAGAGACAAGCTTTCGAGTTTACACAGAGCTCTTCTTCAGGTTGCTCTATGTAAACTCAAAAGATTGTCTCTCTCACCAGCAGAAATTGGTCTAATAAAAAATTATTACCTCAACCACCTTGCCTCTCTAATATTCTGGGTCCAATATGGCTATAACAACACTGCATATAGGATTCATACATACAGTGTAGATTAGAACACCGTATAAATAAATTACACCATACAGGCTCTATGATATCAATATATTTCCAACAATGGAAACTGAGCTGCTGCAAGGCCTCTGAAATTTGCCTTTTTTCAGCCAAGGTGCACTAATATTTTGTGTTTGTGTGTGTGTGTGTGACTATAAAACTTATTTTAATGAAAAATCATTAACTAGTGAAGTGTAAGGTTCTGAAGCAGGTTACTCTACTATCATGAGAGAAGAGCTGAAACAAGGAGCAGGATTTGAAAACTTCATTACTATCTCTTCCCCCACCACTTTCCCCCACCTTCCCCCCACTGATTATATCACAAACAACAGCTGCTTACAGAGGAATTTTCTCTTTAGCCTTTTTTTTTGTTAGAAAGTTGCTAATTTTACATTAACAAATGTATTTTAAATAGAAAAGTCTTTTCTTTAAAAAATTCCAAAATGACAGGGATCATTTAAGCTTAGTATGATTTCCCTATACCCTATATGTTAGCTCTAAAATCTATTCTAATGTTAGTTGTCATAAAACTCAGAGTCTTTGGATTTAGCTTAATGATGCATTTTTAGGTCCAAGCAATTAAACAGCAATATACAATTAATCCATAAAATACAAAGTAATAGAAAATAGAGATGGAGAAATCCAGTTAGTTCATATGGTCTATCTCCCTACTAGTGCACAGTACAGTAATTTCCTACAGTTTTGTTCAGTCCAGTTTTAAATGACTCAAGCAATGAGGCTTTCACTACTTCCCTTGGGAGATTATCCAAGGCTAGAATAAATCTCACACCATTCAGAAAATTTTCCTGATACACTGTCAAAGGTTTCCTTTGCTCATTTTCATTGTATTAATTACTTGTTCTATTCCTTTCACCCACCCTAAATAATCCTCCCTATTTTAGGAGCCAGTTTCTTCCCTTTGCCAAGGGCACCTGGCTGGGGAAGAAGCTGGTTATAGCTGCCTGATTCTCAAGCTGCCCTGACCTCAGCTCTCATGCAGCTTTGTGACAACAGCTGGCACTGCTTCCTAAGGGACCATGCATCAACTAAGAACTATCCTCCTGACACACTCTCTATGCTGCGGTAATTGGGGAGGCTGGTATAGGTGCACAGTACACAGAGTGCTGTTATGGGTAAACAGTGAAAGTTTAATCTTTAAACTACAATTTTCTTTGCTCTTGTGGATTTCTCTGACAATCCATTACTTAATGTCACATTAAAAATTAACCAATGCTGGGTAGAATTACTGGTATGGGAGAGCATGCCATTCTGGCCTTTGCCCTACTGTCTTCAGCTAATTATTAGCAGCATTTTTGTTTTTCCAGGCTGAGCACTAGTAAGGCATAACTTCAATATTTGCTTTATAGAATTTGAATACTTCACCTCACCTAATCCAATTTTATCAGGAATAGTTCACTTCATAAAGGAACTACACACAGCTTACTGAAGATAAAATTTCCTTTGAACTTTCTGTAAGCAATTAAACAACAATTTTCTCCACCCATACAATTTGCCATCTTATCACAGCCTTTCCCATGACAAATGTGAGGAATTCATTTCCATCATTCAATTCAGAATCATCCTACTTTGTTATAACATCTTCTGCATCCCTCCTTGAGTAGTTCCATTCCTATCATGCACTCTTTATCAGTCTTCAGTGGTGACTCCATAAACTGTATAAAGATTTTTAGACTCCCATAAATTTCAGTTTTCACATGACTGCACTTCTCAGTCTACCTTCTCCATAAGTCATCTTATCATGATCTTCAAACTTTAACTACCTTGAGTACATGGATAGCTTTCAATTTACATATATTTAAATGCCTTAAATAATTCATTCTTATACACCTTTTCTGCTTATCTATGGCAAAGAAACTATTCCTTATCACAAAAACAGAAATATTTCTCTCAGGAAAAAGGAGCAAAACAAATTCCATCTACTCTCTCTACCTCTCTCCTACACAGACACATACACCAAGTCTCGCCCTTTTTATGCTTTACCAACCCTAATCTAAACATCAACCAATTTAGTATTCTCCTTTACCTTGAACCTTCTTTTCTATCAAGGGGAGGGATAGCTCAGTGGTTTGAGCACTGGCCTGCTAAACATAGGGTTGTGAGTTCAATCCTTGAGGGGGCCACTTAGGAATCTGGGGCAAAATCAGTACTTGGTTCTGCTAGTGAAGGCAGGGGGCTGGACTCGATGACCTTTCAGCGTCCCTTTCAGGTCTAGGAGATCTGCGGCGGCTCCGCCTGCGCCCTAGCCTTCAAGGCCAGAGCACTGGGCAGAAATCACATTGCGTCAACACCTGCCATGGGCCTTCGCAATGCTTTGTTTTATTTAAACAGTCGGATTCCCCTAGTCCACACCAGTTCTAAATCAGCTGCTAGGCACCGGCCGAGGCGGAACGCCGGCCCCCCGCCCATCCCTGCGGAGGGGGAGAGGTGAGAGACGCCTGCCGCAGCTGGGGTGATCCACAGGAAGGGCCCGGCTCGTGTCTAGAGTCACTGCCGCCCCCCGGGAGAGGGCGGCGCCTCATCCAGCCGCGGCTCGCGCCCAGCCCCGCTTCGCACCCCAGCCCGACCGACCCAGCCCTTAGAGCCAATCCTTATCCCGAAGTTACGGATCCGGCTCGCCAACTTCCCTTACCTACATTGTTCTAACATGCCAGAGGCTGTTATCTGTAAATATGCCTCAATACTTTCATAACATTGCCTGGGTACACAACTGACCTGATTCCCTCCCTGCTGCAATCCCAGTTCATGCCTTCATTTCCTTTCTTCTTGATAATGTAACATGCTCCTCAATGCCCTCCACAGGCCTCAGCTCTTTAAACTCCAGAATGTATAGAATTCTGCGGGCCACTTTCTCACATATACCAAAGAGTGGGAATTCCCACTTCCACCCTCAAACAAGTGTACTAGCTAACCATCTATTTTTGTATTGAGTTCAAAAGTGCCTTGCCTTGTTTTTATCTTTCCCCATAGATTTTTGTTTTCCTATTCCTTTCCAGCTCTCCCTTCTCATATAGCCCCTGTCTCAGTTTGCCCTTTCCCACAATCTTGCCACTGTTAGCGTGATAGTTTTCTCCTCAGCAGTGCCTACCACCTCAGACCTCCTTCTTTATCTGTGCATCACTGACCACTTTTCAAATCTCTTCTTTAAATGTATCTTCCACTATTGCCTATGCCTGTCAAATTTTCCTCTGGGCATATGTCTGTTTGCTTCAATTATCTACACCACACACACTTTTATTATTAGATTTCTTTTATTACCTAATTATGTAAAGAGTTTGAGATACAGTTTCTATGAGTCAATCCTAGCAAATGTAACATGATAGAGTGAAAGGTGTATACATTTGCCTGATAACAACTCCTCCAAAAGTCTACAATGGTCATTTTTCTGCCATTGTTAATAAAGCCGGTTAACCTTTAGATTAGATTAGTTTGGCTAAGACTAGTTCTAGCACATTTTTACAATCCATTCTGATTACACAAGGAAGCAAAAGAACATTTAACTAAAATTATTTACCATTGCATTGCAATTTTAGTACATAAATAGCACCATTGTAGTATATTAAGAGCTGCCAAACAGCAACTGCACTCATCTTTCACTCTGTAATGTTGTGAATGTCTGTTCTGCCCAATTCTGGTAGTTGAAAGTGCGTGACACTTTTCAGCATCATTCATGGACACTGTATGTACATGCAAAACTTTCCTGTTGTATCTGAGGCAACAACTAAACAGGTATTAGGTGGATCAGAGCATACCTAATAGTATACATTCACAAATAAACTGCCTGTAAAAAGGCAGGGCTTCTCCCCAGCCGGCAATGCATCCACTGGCATGCCCACAGTTTCTTCTGGGGAGTTTTATTTCTCAAACCCAGGCAAAGCAAACAAAAACAGTTTTTCAACTCATCCTGGGCTACAGTCCCCAGGGGACTTTCCCCCCTCCTTTATCTTTCAGGCTTTCACTGCCTACCCTTTCCAGGGTCTCTGGCAGTTGGGCCTACTTCTGTGCCCTGTTCTCTGAGCACCATCACCCAAGGCTTTTCTCCCTGGATACCATTTTATGAACAGTTCCTCTCAGGTTCTCACTGGCTCACCTCTTAGGCTGCTCCTGCTTTCTGCAGTACCTCCCAGGCACTCACTGCCTGCCCTCCCAGAAAATTCTAGAAGTCCTGCTGCTTCTACATCCTGCAGCTTCCTAGTTCTCACTCACCAGATGACAGTCTCTCTCACTGGGTCTTCCTCTGACCCAGATGCCCGCTTTAAACCTAATTGGGGTTAGCTGACTAGGCACAGGTACTCTGGTGCTACTTCCTCTTAAAGGGCCAGTGTCACCCTGTGACTGCTCCATATTACAGTTGGCCTTCTTAAAGACCAGGAAAAGATATATTTGTGCCTCATCTTAGTTGTGAAAGAGAGAGAGACTCATTTATCTTTTCTCAATAGTCTGGAAAGTACCAGTCTACAATAGGGTTGCCAACCCTCCAGGATTGGCTTGGAATCTCCCGGAATTGGCATCAATCTCCTGGTAACTATTGAAAGCAATCCAGGAGATTTTAATAGGATATTTTAAGAAAATTACATTATGTCAAGTTGGGGAAAAAATCTCCCGGAATAGCTTCAGTCAGAGTTGGCAACCCTAGTCTACAGTATATCACTACTAAGTGTAGAAATAATTATGATATAATAAAACATATACATTAATACTAGACTACAGTACATCACTACTAAATATAGAGTAAGACACATGCCAAATTCTTAGCATGAAGTCTCTATATAAAAATAGCCAACACAACACTCACAGGAGAGATTCACTGGGAAAATTAACTAATGGACAATGTATGAAATGTACTAAATACTAATATGAAAAGTTTGTGATCCACTCCACTCTGTTTTAGCTAATGCTCTGAATATAATGAAGGTTTACTAAGTAGAATATTTTTCATATATCATTAATATTTTAACCTTTCTAATGCCATATCATCCAGGTTTTTGGTTAGGGCCCTACTGTGCTATGGGCTGTACAAACATGTAGAAAGTCCCTGCCTCAAAGAGTTTACAATCCAAAGGACAACACATAATAGGTGGAGATGACAAACAGTGGGTCAGGCTGTGGAGCAGGAGAGAAAGGGTTAAAAAAAGCAGGATGTGTGCAATGATTCTCAGACAATCAGCAGCAACAATCACAACTCTCCACCTGCCAAGCCATTCCTGATGCACTACGGAAGAAGCAGGTTTAGAGGAGGGACTTGAAGGAGGCTTAGGAGCCGGCTTTATCGATTTTGACTGGGAGTTTCTCTCATTTGTAAGGAGCAGCATGGGAGAAAATGTGAAGGTGCTTGTAAGAGAACTGGAGAATTGGATAATTGAGGCTGACACCATTAATGAACCGAAGGCAGGAGTCAATCTTATGATAATATAAAAGGTAGGATAGGAAGGGGAGAGCTAAGTTGTGGAGGGCTTTGTAAGTTGGGACAAAAAATTGTTTTTGATGTAGTGAAAGAGAGAGGGGATGACAGTCAGAATGATGGATTAGGAAAATGATTTTAACAGCCTGTTGAATGGACTTGAAGGGGAGAAGAATGCAGACATTAAGGCCAGAGGAGGTGATTACAGTAATCCAGGTGTGTGATGATCAGTGCTTGGACAGTTATAGTATTTGGACATATTAAGAAATTACTTAAGAGGCATTTCTAGCCAAGCTTGATAAAGTCTATAAAATACAGAATCAGAAATTACCGAGTCTGACTTATATTTACTACATGATTTTCTGTCAACACATGGGATAACAAAGTCTTTAAAAATGGATAGCAATTGCCCTTGATTATGCATAGAAATTGATCCAGAACAGGCAGAAGATCTCTTTAGTCATGATTTAGAAGACTGACATTTTGACATGACAGAAATTATATAAGATTAATGACAACAATGACCGTCATGTGAGAAAAAATTATCTCCTATAAAAGCAAACATTTGCTAGTGGAAAATTGTGTACACAAGCTCATTAGGAAAGTGTGGTGGGGCTAATGGGTGGGATTTTGTTTTATTTAAAGCCTTTGTTTGTTGCTCTTCGTTATTTTTGTTTGTTTGTTTCTATGTATATAATTCTAATGGTTTTAAAATCAGTAAATAGATACTATGGATGTACTTCTTTTATGGAAGAAATATAGTGGATTCTGCTTATTAGCAGCCTGTTGGTTCTCAGAAAACAGTTGCTATTATTTGAGGTGCCTTCCAGCCCTCCAAACCTGCCTACAGATAGTGCTAAGCACATCCTAGCACTTCCTGCCCTGGATGAAGCACCGCAACATTGGGGCTTTGTGGGGCTGCAGCCAAGGAAGGAAGCGCTGAGATGGTGCCAGGACAGGGCACAACCCAGAGAGCACCAGGAGAGGTACCCTGCAGCCCTGCAGGCCCCCAGTGTCCCTGCTCCCCATGGAAAGCCTTGGCAGCTGGGCTGCAATCTCCTTCCTGCTGCTGCCCCCTCACCAGCTGTAGACAGGTGTGTGGGGCTCCTGCCAGGGAAGACATGTATAAAAGCTGTCAATAAGTGGTGTGCTAGTAGCCAATATCGAAATCCTACTAACATTAAAGTCAATGGGACAGGACTGACACCCAGCAAAACATTGCTATTAGCTAGAAGTTGTTAATATCAGGATTGCTATTAAGCAGCATCTGCTGTATATATTTTTTTACATAATAATGAAGATACTCAAAAAATTAAAGCATTAATAAACAGTGGCTTGATTTAAAACAAATCTTCATAATATGAAATATACCGAGTATACATGTCTCTTGCTAACTGTAGGTGTAATAAACAGGTCTCATTGGAATAAAGCATCTTACATTTTCAGTAGTCCCAGTGATTACATGCAGCCCATCATATGTTGACTTGATATACATCCCCTAAAAAAATGGCAAGAGAAGGAATAATTAGTATCTGTGAGTAGTTACTGCTACAAAAAAACTAGCTCTCTTTAATATTGCAACAAACAAACAAAAGATGTTGGAAGAATGCTTGTTCTGGATTAAAGTCAATGGCATTAGAGCAAACTGTGGTTGAATACAATTTACAAAACAAAATTAAAACAAAAACATATTAAGAGTCAATATAAAAATACATGTTCCCTTTGAATGCACCTCCATTAATTCCAGCATCAACGGATAAGAAATCTTTTGGACAGGATTTAATAACTAACATGATAGGAGAAGCTGGACTCATTTTGGCATCTGAAACACACAGTAGTTTGTTACGTTACTAATCTCAAAAAAGAACTAAAGTTGTCAGAACCCAGGTAAAGCGCAGAAATAGAGGCTTTAAACTTAAATAGCCCATACTCCAGAGGTCTATTGATTCCATAAAAAATAAAACTAGATAAAGCCTGGTGTGTCAGGAAGGTTCAGCAGCTAGCACTCTTGCCTCTTAATAAAAGTGTCACGTACCACCCCAAGACTTGAGCTTTCATCTTAATGCTGACAAGGTAGAAATGTGCTATTAAATCATCCTCTTTTGAAGGATTCTGAAGTCCCTTCTGCTGTCCAAGTAAAGTTAAAAGCCTCACAACCAGAGGAGGTCAAAAATGTCCCTCCTACCCCCATGGAAAATTTAGACTTGCTGGTTTAAATAAACAAACAAATAAATAAAAATCTGAATACTTTAGCAAGAAATTTTATTCCAATATGTTGTTGCGCTGCCTCATAAGAGTTGTAAGTCTGGGTGCCTCATGCCTCCCCCTCACCCCTGATCTTCCCTATAGGCTGGGCTCCCTGTTGGGATTACATCTCTCAGGATGAACAATGGTCTTCTCTCTTAGTGAGGGGAAGCAGTGCATCATGGGAGTCACATGACCAATGTGCATCACAGGGGATTGTGTCAGTCTGGGAGACCTGGCCCAGAGAGAATATAAGACAACTGAGGACAAGTCCAATGAGGCACTGCAACAGCACACCCAAATCAAAATATTTTGGTTTTTTTGGCCAAAATATTTAATTTAGTCAAACCCCAAATTTCCATTGATAAACACTTAGATGGATAATTTTCAACTAGATGTATTCACATTTTTTGAAAAGGGATAACCTGTGTGTCCTTCTAGCCAATATTCCCTCTCTTCAGTCCCAATAAATAGGTTACAGTTTTCAAGGGTGTTTTTAAGTTATTGCTGAATGCATAATATATAGCTGCCATATTGGGTGTATTACATTACTATTGCATTGCCATTAACAAAATTACTGCTTCATAAAGTTCTTTCAGAGTATGAAAATCAACTTAGAAAACCATTCTATTCCACTCTATACAATACCATCATTATGACTTAAGGAGAGGGGGGAAATCAATTTTCTCCATAAATGTTGCAAAATCATTCTAAAGTACCTAGGATATTTTACTTGCTTTAAAAATAAAACAAAACAAAAACAGTTTATAGTTTACTAAGATGTTGATCATGAATTTGATACTTTTGTCAAAGAAGTTCTGCTTGCATAAAATATTAATCACAAGTTACACTTTTAGGGAAGGAAATGATATTGACAGCAGCCGAACTGTTGCCAACTGATGCAGTTTGCAAACTTCTTGTAAGGCCCAGTGGCCAAGGCGGGCTAGGGGGCAGTCCAGAGCTGTAGTCAAGGGTGCATGAGTAATTGGGTAGCCAAGAGGTCAGTCTGTATTGGAGGCAGTCTGGGGCAATTGTCATCATTCTCGCAGGGATCAGCAGCCAGAAGATCCAATCCAAGGGGCTGGGTCAGTGAGCTGGGGAGTCGAGGTCAGGCAACATGGCAGCATTTTTCTTTTAAACAGCAAGGCAGCAAGGTTGGCTCAGGCAGAGAAGCATGGCAAGGTGGTCTAAGCAGCAATCAGCAGGCAATGGTCTGTCACTCAGACAGCTTCCTCTTCCTGTTGGGGGGTTTATATAGCCCAGGCACCCAATGAGAGTACTGCCTGTCCATCCAATCAGGTGCCTGGCTGCTGTGGGCCTGTAGGCCTTTAGCGCTAAGGCTGTTGGTTGGGGCAGCAGTTTGATGTATTGCCATGGCACAATGGCTAAAGATACTGAGAGACCTGGGTTCAATGCTAGGGTCCTGACACTGCAATTTTTCCATTGAATGTCCTGCTTAGGAAGACTAAGAATTATAGTCGCTTTACTATCCAAGATCCACTATGGCAAGCCCTTATTCTTATTCTCTTATGTAGTCCTATTGACTCCAATAGAACTAATCTCATTAGTAAGGACTACTCAATGTAGTAAAGATTGTCAGATCAGGAACTAGGGATTCACTCTCAAACTACAAATGAACACCACAAAAAGGATGATATTCTGTTGTATTAAACTTTCTTTAAAAATGAAAGAAATCTGTTAATTTAACTGGGTTAAATATATATGGATTTGGTACTGCAAAATACTGTGATTCACAGAAACACTATTTCCGTTTCACGTTTGTGATAGACTGTCAACTCCTCTGCTTGGCTACTGACAAACAGAAAAAGTAGAAAGAATGCTCTGGTGTTTGGAATTCTGCTTCAGGATCAATTCTCACTGAGACCAATTCTTCTCTTGGAACATCACAGCATAAATGTCAACATGTTGCAACATACTGTTAGAACATGACAAAAATTGTTGGGCTCTAAAACGTGATTCTGAGACCGCTATCCTTATTAGCAGACATTGCAGACCACTGATGTACCCAAGAAAAACTGCTATGATACTGCAAGTTCCATGGTGGATGGTTTAGCACTGCCTGGGTTAGCTGTACAAACAGGGTGTGTCTACACGGAGATAAAAAACCCACAGCTGGCCTGGGTCAGGTGACTTGGGCTCACTGGGCTTTGGCTCCAGGGCTGAAAAAGTGCTATGTGGATGTTCACGCTTGGGCTGCAGCCCGAACTCTGGAACCCTGTGAGCCTGAGCCCAACATCTACAGAGTAATTTTTAGCCCCGCAGCCCAAGCCCCACAAGCCCGATTCAGCTGACCCAGGCCAGCTATGGCGGTACTGTGTGGCTTTTATCCCCATGGAGATGTACCCACAGACACCAGGAACTCTGGGTTCTGGTTTACAGCCAGGTCTCTCTATTTCTGGGGTTCTATATTTAAAAAATCTTTTAAAGAACAAAATGCAACTAAAACATATTAGGTCCAATGCTTAGTGCTTCCTTCTGTCAGTAAGAGTAGAAAGAAAAATAAGAAAGAAAAAGATATACTCCCTCCACCTATTTGGACAAGACACTTTCCTCTAGGCTCTGAAGTTTGTGCCTCTGACCTCCCATTGCTCTTCCAAGAGAAGATCAGCAGGCTGTTGAGCTTAAGGCATTGTAACGAAGACAATCTTTCATGTCACGTCACATAGATATAATTGTAATGTTTTGCATTTTTTTCCTTGAGAACAGTTTGGGTTGGAATACTTCAAGTCCATATGATTTCTGTGGCTGAAACCTGGAAGGGCAGTATACCACCTAACAAATGGCAGCTAGATAGATAGCTATTAGGAGCAAGAGCAGACAAGTCAACCTATCTACTTCTAACACTCTTGTATTTCTTAGACAATAAGGTCAATTTTATTTCCTCTTTTTTTCTTTTTTCTTTATGAATAGCATCATGTATTTTTACTGGACATCACTCATTTGAAGCTTAAAAGCCAAGCTTAGTCTTGATATAATTAATGGAAACTGACATTTTCTACAAAGATTTATAGATGTTAAGACCAGAAGGGACCATTATGATCATCTATTCTAAGCTGACCATTTGCATAACACACAGAATTTTACCCATTAATTTCTACATCAAGCCTATAAGGTTGATCAGGTTCAACTAAAGCATATTTTTAAGAAAGACACGAAATAAGGATTTAAGACCAATGCCATATAAAAAGGTAATAACTTCACCATACTTCTCAATATTCTCCTGTTTTTACTTACTAAGTTCACATTAGCTCTCTTAGCCACATCATCACATGGGGAGCTCCTGTCCAGTTGCATATTCACTGTGACCCCTATGTCCTCTTAAGAGTCACTGCTTTCTAGGATTTTTTTTTTTTTGTTTATTTAGATTTAGTCAAGATGCCTATCCAAGACTCTAGGTGTCTTAACATAATTAATTATACAGTAAATTCAGTTAAATGAAATCAGTTCCACAGGAATACAGCCAGCCAGCCACCTATCCATTTCATCATCTAAAACATATACCCTCGGCCATTTCCCAACAATGGGTGAGCAATTTGCAAAGTCTCGGAGCTCTCACAGAAAACTCCCTTCCATCTGCCCCTCTCTTTGATAACTAGGAAGATCCAGCTCAAGTGCCCCTCCTGACCGTGGCTGAGCGGTATGGCCGGAGGAGAGAGGCAGTCCAGCAGCAAGGCCAGTTACGTGTCATTTAGCAATTTATAGGTCACAAACCAACATCCTAAACTCCATCCATCTGGTGGGGCAGAGTGAGAGCAGCTGGCTTCAGCAGCGTTACTGAGCATGCTCAGTACAAACCAAGCAATGAATATGGAGGGCACGTGACCCAGCATGCCCTCCACGGGATCACCTCTGCCGGAGACCAATGGGCTGCCAGTGCAGATCCCAGAGCACTGGTGTCATGTGCTCCCAGTGAGATGCCCTGCTCAATAAGCAAGCCTACTGATACAGTCCCCCATCCTGTATGTGAGACCCACATTCTTTGTTCCTACATGTTGGACTGTAAATTTGGCTATATTAAATGCATGTTGTTTGAATGAACCCAGTTTATCATCAATCCATAACATTCTATACAACTGATCTGTCATTATTATTTACCACTTTACTAATATTTGTGTTATCTGCAAACCTTACCAGCAAAGATTTTATAATTTCCTCTCTGATCTTTGATAAAGATCATTAATATCATTGGGCCAAGAACAGATTCCAGTGAGACTCAACTAGATACACTATGATGATTCTCCATTAACAACTTTATTTTTATACCAGTTAGACAGTTTTTAATCTATTTAGTAAGTGCTACATTGATTTTGTACACTGCTAATTTTTTTAATCAGAACATCAGGCAGTTTAAAGTCACATGCCTTACTGAAGTCTCAGTATATTATGTCAACACATAATAGACTTAAGCACACCATTATCAACCAAAATTGTAATCTCATCAAAAAATGATATACTCTAAAGTCTGTTTGAAAAGACCTACTTCCCATAGAATTATGTCCACAGACGCTCAGACTTAAAGGCCAGAATATACCATTCTGATCATCTAGGCTAACCTCCTGCAAACATAAACCATACATATAACCTAGTAGTTTCTGCATCAAACCCATAACTTCTTGTTGAGCTAAAGTACATCTTACAGACGGACATCCAGTCTTGATTTAAAAGACTTTCAGTGATGGAAATCCATCACATCCCTAAGTACGCTGTTCCAAAAGTAAAATTACTTTCACTATTAAAATGTGTGCCTTATTTCTAGCCTGAATTTGTTGACTGTTGATTCACATTACTTATGTTACCATCCTTTAATTCTTTATGATAGAATCCTGTATCAGTCATTCCACGATTTTTCCCAGCATCAAAGTCAGACTAATCAGCTTATAATTACCCTGATCATCCTATTTATGCTTTTTCTTAAAAAATATTGTCACAGTGTTTGCTTATATCCAGACCTCTGGAACTTCTCCAGCATGCCAAGATTTATTAAAAATCAGCATCAATAGTTCAAAGAGTTCCTCAGCCAATTCTTTTGAAACTCTTAGGTACAAGTTATTCAGTCTTGCAAATTTAAAAGTTAATAGATACTGTTTTTATTATTCCAATGTTTGCCTGACATTAAGTAAAGCATCACAAAATCTTGTTATTTTCCTCTCTTTGTTTTCATGGATCTGTGTCTTTAAAAAAATGTGCTCTTCCAGAATTTAAATAAATTTGCATGTCAAACTCCCAAATACAAACATCAGACATTATGCACATGCCTGCTGCATCTCTACATTTCCATACCTATCACCTAGATTTAATCAATTCCATGTGAGTCAGAGGTAATTTGTTTGACTTTTTTATATCTTGCATATACTGTTCTTGCTACAAATTTGGACTAATTGTGTGGCTAGGTAGAACAAGAATGTATCTTTTGATATATGCAATTCTTTTTAACTTGGTGAGTCTGGGAATAAAAAAAAAGAATACAGGCTCTTCTCTGTGCTTGAGGAGTTACATGCACGAACCCCCCAAAACTGAAATGAGGCTGTATTATAAAAAGTTTTGATCCCTTGTCTCCACAATAGAAAAATGAGCTTGCACCTGTTTTTGTAAACTATTATCACAATATGCGAATAAGGTGAATTTTTAAAATTTTACTTCAGAAATAATAAGACAAATGTGAATAAAATTAAACTACAAAGGACAACATTTTTATCATGACAACTTATTTTTATAAGCTTGTGTATAGTAATGCATGGCACCTATTTATCTACATAATAAGATTCTAGGATTGTCACTGTGTGTGCATCTGAAGAAGTGAGGGTTTTTACCCACGAAAGCTTATGCCCAAATAAATCTGTTAGTCTTTAAGGTGAACACTGGACTCCTTGTTGTTTTTGTGGATACAGACTAACAAGTCTACCCCCTGATACTTGTCACTGTGTGTGTCACTCTGAAGCCTAAAATGTCTGTTGAGTCCGTGATAGAAACAGCTACAAGAATGGTTGAGAGCTCTTTTTGTTTAGAACATCACCAGGTTCAATAATCTCTGGGATTCATGGTCTGTTACTGTCCAATGTTTAAATTCACAGCCATTTTCAGCTTATACACTTTACAAATTACACTCATATGACAACACGGGCTTTCACTTAGTAAAGCCATAAAATATGTCTTTTTATTCAGCTTTTCTTTTTTTACATACTTTGGTATGTAGAATATGATAGGTGCAATTGTATTTTTCCACTGGGGAGAAAGTTTTGACTAGAACACTGAAAAAAAACAGCCTCTTTTGTAGTAATTTTCTTTCTTTTGTCCAGGGCATGTATTGTAGAAATCAAATGTGTTCCACTTAAAAGACGGCACTTCAAATCACCCTTTGCAGTACTATAAACATTTTTCATGAAATACCCTGTTCTTGATATGCAGACTGTCAGTGCTTGCCTGTCCTGCTATGCAGAGAACACATAGTTCAGTTCAGCTCTTGGCTGCTCTCTCTGATAGGAAGATCCTCAAAGGACTATTTATCCTTCTGTGTAAGATGACACTGAGACTTAGAAATATATTGTTTGTAAAGGACAATTTAAGGCGATACTACTTTAGGGGTTGCTCTGCATTACTTTAAATCAAGTTTTGTAAAGAGGAAGAATTGAACTTCTACAGTCAATTTTAAACTATACTGAAATGTGTTTATCCCAAGCCTCCAAATTTCCTGTTTGTAACACGGATCCTAAGGTGTGCCAGAGATAAACAAAAGGTTTTCAGAGAGAATTTTCTTTCCACTATCTGCTAAAGGCAGAATAATCTACCTTTGGCTCTGAGTGTAGCTCCATTTGAAAGTTTGTATATGACTGCAACATTTTTGGTCTCTTAGACACAGTGCTTGAATCATGCCATAACACACTGAAATTCCATGCTGGCGCTTTTTTAACGAGCCACAATGGTATTCCAGTACTTCTGCTGGTCCCGGGCCAGGTGGCTCCTTTCTGTCCTGTGAGGGAAGCAGGAGCCAGACACAGTTAGGGAGAAGGCAAGGAAGAAGTGGTCTCTGCACTCCTTGCTCACTCTCTCACTCCTTGCTCCCATGGGCCTTCCGCAGGAGCCCACCCCCTGCTCCCTCCCTCCCAGGGCTTCTGACTGCCCTGTGTTCAGGCACTTCTTTTTTTAAGGACTCCAGAACTGCTGAGAAACCTTCTGTTAACATGTTGTAAACCCAATAGAAAGCACCTAGTTAAACTGACATTCACAGGTAGAATTAGTCAGAACAGCTGGACCTTGCTCTAGATGTAACAGGCCATCTGTCTTCATTGAGTTTATTACTGCTTTACCACTGAGATGTTCCCACATAAAGCACATTCCATAATGAAGAAGCCTAGTTAAAATATAAATATATCTTTAAAAAATTCTTACAATTAATACCTATATATCCCATGCCAAAATATAGTGTTAATGAAATATGATAGTTGAGAAATTGAATCATCAATCATCCTTTTCTCCCCAGACCTTGCTTGTTTTGTAGATCTCACTGTAACTCTTACTAATACTGCTGGAGTTGAAGAAGTGTGAACAATGGTGGAAATTCTTTGTAAAATGTTTCTACTGTAAGCAAGGTTTAAAGCAGCCATATTGACTCAGTAACCCAAAATTGAGTGTACTGCAATAATATTTTACATTTATACAGAAAAACATTAATCTTAAAACACTTGATAAATTTCATACAGAGGGCACCCAGTCCTGCATTATTATAGTTAATAGAAGTTTTGTTATGCTTTTTAATAGACGCAACATCACATCCTTATAGAATGCAGGACTCTTCACAGCAGTAACAGGAAGGGAATATTCATATGACACTGGTGCAAATCCCTGTTCTTTCAAAATGCATCCTGGGCTCATTAATGTCTACAGAGAGCAGACAGTACTTTGTAGTTGAGATTTTGCCTGAAAAATCTACTGTAAACAGCTTGGAGCTCAGTTTATTAACCTTTGAGGAATGCAGAAATGTGCAAATCCTCCATAGCTTTGAACTTGTGCTCCAGGAAAACAAAATGCTTCAAAACTAGCATTTAGATCTGTAAGTCATCCCCTCCAGTAGAGCCTAAAATCCCGTAGAACATGTTTCTGTTAGGCTTGTTTTTTTTCTTCTTCATAGTGTTCCCTGGCTTTGCTGGATGGATTGTTGGGGGCCTCTGGTGTGGATTGAGAGATTTCAGATCCAATAAAAATGAAAAAACAGGCTTGATGAATCTTTCAGAAAGTCTGTTTTTCTCCCAACTATTCATTTGGGGCTTGAAATAGATAGATATAAACATAAACAAAATATAAACTTCTATGATACCCTTATTCACACTAAGGACTTCTTACACTGCTCTGGAAATCATAATGTATATACACAAGGGTGACAAATTAAGATTGCATAAGTAACCTTAATTCTGCTATTTCCTAACTTTTGGGTGCTTGACTTTGCAACCTTAAAAATGTTCTTTTAATGTAGCTTTTGTATATATCGTTTCCCATGTTTCTTTTTTAAATATCAAAACTGGAAAAAATATCATGTAGCATATTGACACCCACGAGTCATCAGCAGGGTTGGATCCACCACACAAACCTCGGACACTGAGCTAACTGAGTAACTGCTAACATAGTAGGTTGTCATCCTCCTGTGTGGACCTGCAACAGATGAGGATGAAGCCCACAAGTTGCCCATAGAAGAATGGTGGGACTCAAGAATTTTGACTTCCATTTATATAAGAATGGCCATACTGGTCCATCTAGCCCAGTATACTGTCTTCCAACAGTGGCCAATGCCAGGTGCTTCAGAGGAAATGAACAGAACAGGCAATCATCAAATGATCCATCCCCTGTTGTCCACTCTCAGCTTCTGGCAGTCTGAGACTAGGGACACCCAGAGCATGGGGTTGCATCCCTGAACATCTTGGCTAATAGCCATTGATGGACCTATCCTCCAACAACTTATCAAATTCTTTTTTGAAAGCTATTATAGTTGTGGCCTTCACAACATCCCCTGGCAACAAGTTCCACAAGGTGACTGTTTGTTGTGTGAAGAAGTACTTCCTTTTGTTTGTTTTAAACCTGCTGCATAGGAATTTCATTGGGTGACCCCCATTTCTTCTGTAATGTGAAGGGTAAATAACACTTCCTTATTCACTTTCTTCACACCATTCAAGATTTTATAGACCTCTTTCAGATCCCCCCTTAGTCATCTCTTTTCCAAGCTGAAAAGTCCCAGTCTTTTTAATCTATCCTCATATGGAAGCTGTTCCCTACCCTTAATAACTTTTGTTGCCTTTCTCTGTACCTTTTCCAATTCTAATATATCTTTTTTGAGATGGGACAACCAGAACTGCATCCAAGGTGTGGGTGTACCATGGATTTATATAGTGATAATAAGATAGAAAATGTCATAATATCTATCCCTTTCCTAATGGTTCCATTTCAGGTTCTGAAGGATAATTTACTGTTCTGGTCACAGTCTCTTCTGCCTGTCCTCCCCAGCTTGATTCCTTGTGTCCCATCCCCCCAACCTGTCCTTGTCCTAGTTCTGTCTCTTCCCCATCCCTGGTTCCTGGTCCCACTCCCATTCTCCTTGCCTACCCAGTGCCAACTCTTATCCAGTTTCAGTGTTTCTAACCCCCTCTGTCATTTCCCTCACAGGCTTCAAGTTCCAGCCTCCACCAATCAACAACACATCCTCCCCACCCCCACCAGTTCCCAGTCTCCACTCCCCCGACTAGTTCCCCATCCCATTTTCATTCCCAGTCTCACCAGACAACTTGTTCCAATCTACTCATTTCCCAGTCTAGCTTTTCCCCTTAGTTTATTGAAATCAGACAGTCTCCCCTCCATGCTGCCAGGGTGCTAGCCAGAGGAGTCATCACTCAGCATAGGAGAGAGAGGTTCTCCCTGGTCCCAGTTTTGGTGCCTGGTCCCACCCTCATAGACTCATAGATTTTAAGGCCAGAAGGAACCATCATGATCATCTAGTCTGACCTCTTGCACATTGCAGGCCACAGAACCTCACCCTGCCACTCCTGTAACAGACCCATAACCTTTGGGAAAGTGAAGCTTGCAGTGAAGTAACTGTCATGGGGAGAGGCAGAAAATGACTGGCTCTTTGCCCCCAAATCAGCAGACAATGGTGTAATTTTATTGACAACATAAAGTTTGGCTTCAGGGTGTTGACAACTTAGTTGTCAACAAAATTGGGATTATAGAAGAAAAATGTGTTTGCATGAGAAGAACTCCAGTTAGATGCATAATTCCTAAAATGGGAATTGCAAATGCTATTTTAAAAAATTGATCAAAAAACTAGAGACAGCTTCTTCACAGTGCTAGCTAGTTCGTTACTACCATGCCTTCTCCAATTGCAAGCCTATGAGGAATACCTTTGCTAAGAAAAAGCTAGCAAAATGGGATTATATGGTGTATATATATTTTTAAAATACTCTTCCCCTTACACGTATCAGAGTATTAAAATACCACAAAAACAGGTTTATATTAACAAAAAAGCACATCCATTAAAAAGTCTCTCTTGCTGAAGAACATTTAGAAGGAAAAAAAACCACAGGGCTTACTACAGTTACTCCATTATCTCAAGTGGTAAATGTCTATGCGGTAGATCTAAAGCTCCAACTCCAGGTATCAATATGGCTCCATATGAGAACATTTCTTTTGCAGTTTGTTTGTTTTTTAAAAGTGTAGGAAATGTCTTTTAAAAGAAGTACGTTAGAAGAACATTAAGGTTGTAAAGTCAAGTACTCAAAAGTTAGGAAATACCAGAATTAAGGTGCCTATTGACCCTTGAAGTCTTTAAACCATAATTTGAGGACTTCAGTAACTCAGACTAGATAATCATGATGGTTCCTTCTGTCCTTAAAGTCTGTGAGTCTTGTTCAGCTTCCCTGCGAATGTGCATTATGATACAATCTTTTAATTACATAAGCACATACTACTTTTCCCACAACCCCTGCCTCATTCAGTGCACAACATGGACCTGCTCCAGGGATGAATCAAGGCTTTGTTGTGAAGAAGGCTGTTGTCTGTAGGACCCTTGTCTCATTTGGTGCAGAAGCTGAAAGGCCTTTAGGGAAGGAGATAGGGGACTGAAGGAAGAGAAAGGATGGTCTCATGGTTAATACAGTTTAATATCACTGTGGCCCTGAGAGCACCCCAATGCCGAGAGCTCTCTGGTGTCTAGCACTGAGCCTCAGCAGGCCTGACCAGCTGAGTGTACTCCAACTCACTGTTATCATAATCTGCATCTACAAGGTGTCATGCAGGGTATCACATATGAACTGAGTAACACACTGGACAGTTAATATTATTGTGTGTGTCTGTATGGATGATATGTATGAAAAGTTATAAATATGAGCTGGAAATAGGTTTTTAAAATGCATTTGGGCAGGTAGGACTTAAGTCACTCTGCCCTAGACAAAGGAATGTGGTCCTGCCTGCTTGAATGTGTCTCCTATGTAAATTGAGCAGACGCAATAGAATTACATTTACATAAAAGTTAAAGCCATCAAATTAATGAGTGGTGAAGGCAGCCACGTAACTATTGGAGGAGGAGACTGCAAAAATTAACCTGGCATCAGCTCTCTCGTAAAAATAGCAAGCTGAGGCCTCAGGAGGGCTTCTTGTCTTTGAGAACAAAGATAAAACTTTGAAGATCTGAGCAGAGAGAAAAAGCCATTTTGGTATCCTTCACCTGAAGAGACAAAGAAACCAAGCACTTCAAGGTCTGTATTGGACCCCGGCTAAGAACTGACCAGCCATGTTGGAAGAACAATTGTCATGAGAAATCTATGTTGAACAAAATGCTCTAGTTTGTTAAGCTAGGTTTTTGTTTTAGAATCGTAATTTTACTTTGGTTTGTTTGTAACCATTTCTATCTCAATTCCTTCTATTTGGTATCACTTAAATATCTGTTCTTTATTAATACATTTTACAGCCATCTCAGTGCAGTGTTACTTGATGTGGGTACTTGATGCACAAATGGAAAATTAAAAACTCTCCAGTGTGCGACTGTGGTCACCCAGAACAGACCATGGAGCATATAATGACTCAATGGCTGATTCCCAAATATGAAAGAGGCATCACAGCATTATGCTCCGCTACTCCTGATGCAATTGTCTGGCTTAACCATCTAAATACAAAATTACAGTTGTTGCTCTACATCCACATCAGCCATACGAAGAAGAAGTGCAGTGTTTCAAACTGAAGGATAAAATCCTCAACCAAATTAACAGGTTTGGACCGGACCGGTGCTGCATACTGTCTCTTTAAAGGAGCAGCGAAATTGATAAGGAGCTATAGTGAGAGGAACTGAGCACTGCAGGGGAGATGATTTGGGGGCAACTCAAGGCTGGACGAACTGTTGGTGTCACCCTGCAAGGAATAACCAGGCTGGTGGAAGCCAGGGTCAGGTCATTGTGCTGTAAGTAGGCTACTGGTGTCAGGGATCTGAACCAAAGATGCACAGCACAGAAACTCCCAGGGTTACAGGACAGGTGATGACACAACCTCTTAGTAATCTGGGTGAATCCCCAAAATGTCAGAGTCACCTTCAAGAAAAGAATTCCATCTCTGCCTCAGTCACAGAGGTCCTAAGAGAGAGGCTGAGCAAGTCACAAACCATATTTTTCATAGATGACCACTAATTTTATGGGTGCTCAGATGCCTGGAGTCAGATTTGCAGAAGTGCTGAGCACTCACAGCTGCAACTGAAGTCAATAGATGCTGTGCTTTAAATAGGTCTATAAAAATGTAAAATACTCTGCAAAATCAAGCCCTAGGCATCTCAAGCTGGGCATCCAAAATTAATGGACACTTTTGACAATTTTAACCTTAATCTCTCTGTGCCTGAGTTCACTTCCTATAAAACTGGGATAATAATACCACCTTACCACACAAGGGCATTGTGAAAATAAACTTATTAATGTCTGTGAAGCATACAGATACTACAGTGAAGAGTGCCATAAAAATGCCCATCAAGAAATTAATAATCCACTGCAGTACAGAACTTGGTTAATATGTAGTAAATAGTGTCTGGGAACCCATATGCATACGTGCACGGACTGAGGCAGGGGTCCTGTGGAAAATACAATGTGACTATGTAATTAAAAATTCTAATAATTTGTAATCCATTCTCTACTCTATTTTTCATCCTATATTTTCCTAAAGGTTTTTTCCTTTCTGCCCTTTCATTGTTCCTTTTTTCCGATCTTTTCTAAGAAGAATATGGACCCAGGAATGTTAACGTTTGCAAGGAACTTCCAAACCTATAATATTCCAGCACTTTCAGAATTAGGCAAAATAAGCTCAACCATCCATGGTAATTACATTTTACCTACCTATATTCTCACTAGCTGTTTTGATTACAGCATTCTTCACCTTCCCACCTAAAGTATGTATTGTATTGTTGTGCCTAATAATGATTTCACCATATAGAAGGCTGCATTTCAGTGATGGGTGAAGTGTTTTTTGTTTATAACATTTGTAAAAAAAAAATCTTTGGAATTGTTTTGGTTTAAATATGATATTTGTTAATTCAGACTTGCACTGTTTCTTGCTAGAAACTACCATCCTACAATATTGTGAGGTGACTGTGTAATTTAGGTAAATGACAGGGATAATAATGAAACTGCCAAATCAGGATTTGAATTCAGGTTTCAAGAAGTGAAAAAGCCAATTTGTTACTCCACGCTGACCTCTACAAAAAATCACCTGTAAGAAGAATCATACTTATTTAAAATAGCTTTTTATTTAACTTCAACTGGAAAATAACCAACTTGTGACACCAGCAGCTATTCACTGAAGTAAATTTCTTATAAAATACATTTCTGCAATGAAAATGAACCAAAAAGTATTTTTGTGATACTTTAAAACTCTGATAACTATACAGCCAAAATTCCCTAATGTGTACTATTACCATATGAGAAGAGATGCTCTCTATTTTTAAATTTAAAATACTGAGTTCTTCCAAATTGTGTAGTTCTTTATTTTTATTTTAAATGAGAAATATTAAATATTCACATATCTGTCAAGCTGATCATCAGTGTATCCAAAAAACACTTCCAGTTAAAATTATTACTTTAAAGAATTATTTTTTGAAAAACTTGGCTGTTAAAGAATTCCCCTTAAGGAAAGGGGTGGCCTGAAATGCACAGAGTAGATCTGGGCCCAGCAGAAAACTAGTTATTCACAGTGGAGCCACAGAGAAACTGAATGGCTGTTTTGTAGCATTAAGAGATCTACATGAAATAAGCATTTAATAAAAAAAGTAATGGCGCCTTAGCTTGCAAGCTGGTAGCCAGATACAGGAGTGGACTCAACCAATTAGAAGAATTACCTACCTAGAGACTGTATGGTCTCTCCTGCTCACTCCTATAGCTGGACCCATGTGGTATATAAGCAGCCTTCTTGCACAAGAGATGCAATCAGATAAGCCTGTCTGATCCTTAAATCAGCCAGTCTGAGGTCTGCTAGGTGGTCTCATCTTGCTGCCAATGTTTCTATATCCAGTATGATCTCCTTCCCAATCATTCATTATTGCAATATAAGGTCTCTTTTATATATAGTTTTTCAATTAAATTTTTTTTGGCATTATAATTGTCATGGTCACTGGACTAGCTGCACTTTTGACCCCTCTCCAGACTCTCTGAGTGCATGCCCCTCAGGTGTTAGACCTCTAGCCTTTACCTGTCCTGTGCGTTTGGGGGGAATCCTGTGATTTTCCCATTCTTAGACTAGGTCTTGGACTATTGCCTCAGTGTCTGCTCAGCAGGACTGACTGGGCTTGGCACCTTAAAGTCTTCCCTTAGGAAACTGACCTCTAGCTAATACAGTGACCAGGCAGCTTTCTGAAAGAAAAGTATTGTTTAATCTTAGCAGTAGGAACAGAAATCATAAGAGCAAAAGGATTTGCAAACAATTAAATAGTCTATATGAATGTATATCTTCCCAAGGCTTATCAATCCCCAGGAAGTTTAGGCATGTCCATCTCCTTCAAATCCCCTCCCCACACAGAGGACCAGTGTCTGAGTCAGCCTGTTTCTCATGATAACAGCCCCTGACAACTGCCTCCCGCTCTTGACAGAGTTTTTAACTGTTTAACATCCTTTTGAACTGTGTGTTCTCACCCTTGGTAAAACAGCTGTGTAACTTTGGCTGGAGCCTGGAAGTAGCATCTTCACAGCTAATAGCTCAGGTTAATCTGTTCGAATTATTCTAATTCGAATCTGTTAACCAGGAGATGTGTTATTTGGATTCATTGTTTCAGCTTCCTGCTTGATTCCCAAGATCCCTACTATTAACTAAACCAGTCCATGCAAACAGTGAATTAACTCCATACATCAAGCATTCTCATAACCCAATATATCCATATATTATTCATAAATGAATACACATCGGCCCCACATCCTGCACAATAATCACATTATAGAATCTGCAGGTTATCGTTACTACTCAGCATCAGGCTTCAAAATGCAAAGATGTTGAGAGACTAATATTTTATTATTAGCGGAAATGGAAGAAATGTGGAATTCTGGATTATAACTGAGAAATATAATATAATCTGTAAAAAGAGACATGGGCCCAGATTCACTAGTATACTCTGATTGCTTTTGTGCTTAACTGACCAGATCAACTGGATTTACAGCTGATTTGTAACTGTGGAATGGTGCAATGCAGCTGCACATATGGGTGAATCTGTCCCAGTGTCTGTTTGTAAATATCATCTACAAATCTTTGGGGATTTTTGGTTGGTTGGTTGGTTTTGGTCTTCCTTAATAAAGTAATCTTGCTGAAATTTGAAGTAAAATCCATAAAAGCCTTTAAATTAAATATAAGAAAAACAATATGATCACTTTCCTTTAAACTTGTGGTACCATCTCTCACATTATTTATTTTATGTAGCTGATTAACTTCTATATTGGAGCCCAACATTTTTTATACATAAAAATAAAATCAATAATCTTGCTGTTGTCCAACAGCTATATTACAGCTCACTACAGATTACAATGCTCTGCTTTACTGTCAATATGTTTTCTGGTTACCTCCGGTGCTTTAAGTACTGTAGATTTATTTTATTTTAATACAGATAAAGACTGTAGTTAAACCACTTATAGAAATCAGCTAAAGCTTGCACTAGTACAAAGAGCTGGAAACTGCATAAAACAAATGCACATTGGTTTCTTGGCAAGTTAAAAAAAAGAAAACACTCTAAAGGATAGATGCTTGAGTTTAATATTCAAAAGGAATTAGCTATATTCTTACTTACCAAGCCCTCACTGGGCATAACGCTAGTAAGGTGAACTACTTCAAGATGTGCTGACTGAGACACCAGAGAGTCAGATGAGAGAGAGATGATGTGGTCACAGATTCCAGACAAAGTTTTACACTAGAAAAAGCAAATAAAGATAATCATAAGCACTTATGTTAAAGTGATAAACTGTTGGTATTAAAGCACAATTCAAGGGCAATATTGTTTACATTGTTTACTTTACATTGTATATATATTTGAGCAGCAGTAGCTTTTAGTTCTTACTGTTATAGAACACAGAGCTGAAGTTCTATATTTATCACAAGGCCAACTACAAGAGGGGCAGGGAAAATAAAATTCCTATCAATGCCATAACTAGTGGTCATGAATCTACAGCACAGAAGCCCAAAGGAACCTTCTTGTGAAGTAAATAACCGAAGTGTGTGTGCTTGAATTACCTTATTCATTCAAGCGTCCACCCCTATCAAACATGCCTGTAAACTTGATTTTACTTGTTGCTGTACATGGCATTATTAAACACAGATTGAATTAAAGCAAAATATGTAAATAATAATTATATTACACATTAATTTAATCACTTTTTTGGCCAACAAATGAGAAGGGGAATTTATAAAATCAAGTGTTTATTTAAGGTGTCAATTCCCCAATACAAAAACATAGTGAGGTCATTTCACAGAATGGGGAAATGAGATACAGGGATAAAAGTTATTTGTCCCGGGTCAAACAAAAACAACAGAAGGAAACAGAACCCAGACCACCTGAAACAAGGGCAGTTTTCCCAAATAAGGGATTTGTTCCCGTATTTTTTTCATGTTCTCTACATTTTTCTTTCAGACATAGTATGCCTAAAAATATTTGTACTTAATTTGCAACCATCCATTTAGATGCATTTCAGAATGCTCTTCTGGTGGGAATTCTGTTGGATGCTCTCATTTTTCTTCAGGGACTACACTGTCATTTACTTTAATTACATTAAATGGTGGTGAAATCCCTTAAGGGAAGTTATACTTCATATATTTTCAAATGCATGATGAATTCTAATATCCCATTTGACACTACATATATAAGCAGACGAAGCAAAGTTGTTACAATGAACAACTCCTTTGTCTAAATACATAAACAGTGTTCAGAATCACTTCATCTTTAGTCATTTAGAAACCAGGGTAAAGCTCTGGAGTCCTGGATGTTGCATTTGGACCTCTGTATCAGCTGAAACATGAGTAAAATCACATGTATGCATGCAGCTCCATATTGACTATGCATTTGAGCCTCTATCAAATGGCCACTGAAGAAAACACATTTTTCCATTGACTTCAGTTGGCTTTGGATCAGGGCCTCGAAGAGGAATATATGCATTGTTCATTCCAACTATAACCTACACATTAAATTTGTTCAGATGCTTTACATATGCATATGTAGCTGGCATGTAGAATAAAAATTTAATCAAAGCATATCCCTTTCTTGGGATCTGTAGTATGGACGTATTAGCCATGTGGCTATGTTCCAACCTGACTTTTCGATGCTTCAGTGTCCCTATACAATTACGGTTTAGAATTGAGCCTACCCCTACCCCATAAAATTACTTTTATGCCACACTTACAGACTAGGTATCAGAAGCAATTCACATTGAATCCTTTGTATTGTTTGAGACACATGTAAGGTTTCCTCTTGACCACTGTTTAATGGGGATGTGTGTGTGTGGAAATCTAGTAAGTAAAGGTTAGAACTAAATACATGTTAGGAAAAAGTGCTCAATGAGCAAGATTATGATGGTAGCTCACCAAGTCCCCACCAAGGTTCAGAAACCTAATTACAATCAATGGAGAATTTTAACAACAGGAAAAAATATTAAAAAGCAATAAATAAAATAATAAGAAATACCTGGCCACTCTAAAGTAGCTCAACAGACAACCGAGAGACCAGATGCCCATAATAAATATGCAAAGGCTGCAAAGAATGGGACCTGTCATGTGAGAACACTCAGGAGACAACAATGAGAGAGCAAATAATGCTCTGTCTGGCACTATCAATAATACAAACTGTACCCGCATCTGTTGCGGCATCTTTTGGATAAAAACAAGGAGAGATTAAAGGCAAATAGAGAGGGGGGAAAGGTTTCTTAAGTTTGCTCCAAATTTTGTCATTTCTAAAGGGTCACCTTTCCAAACTACCATCAAGAAATTATAATTAATAATACTTTGTTCTTGTATCACATTCTAGCCAAAAATCTCAAAGCATTCTACAAACAAGTCATTGTGAGAGTGGGAAGTATTAACCAAATTTTAGAGATGACACTGTAGACTGAGAAATAGAATTTAAAGTGACTTGAACATGGTCATGCATCAAATCCATGTCAGGCACCACCAGCAATAGGATCTAGGATCCCTGTGCTTTAGTCACAATACTATATTAAAATAACAGACTCATTCTCCGGATGGGCTAATGCCACCACAGAAAGCTAGATTGAACAACATCACAAAATTGGCCAAAAAAATTTGATACTTCAGGTATTTCAGTAATTGCTGCAGAGAGAAACTACATGCACTTAAGCTGTCTAAGACTTTGTTTTCTTATAAACAATTTATTGAAATCCTATCACTGGGTCTTGACAAGAACAGCACTTCCTCAAAACCACTTTAAACCCTGGACATACAATTCAGCATGTGACACATAGGGTGTTTTTATTTTTAACTAATAGTCACTTCCAGGTTGGAACCATAGGTATCTGCAGTTATTGTGCACAGAGAAAGGGGTGTCTTGGTGTTGAGTATGGTATCAATAGGTGTCTTGATCTGGTATTAAAAATAATAGCCAGGTAATAGCATTTCACTGAGTAGTTACCTAAATGTGGGAAAACTTGGCTCTCAGGTATCAGGTAGCCTGTTAGTCTGGATCTGTAAAAAGCAACAAAGAGTCCTGTGGCACCTTATAGACTAACAGAAGTACTGAAGCATAAGCTTTTGTGGGAGAATACCCACTGCGCCTGACGAAGTGGCTATTCACCCACGAAAGCTTATTAGGTCTTTATTCAGGCCTAATTTGATGGTTTCCAGTTTGCAAATTAATTCCAGTTCTACAGTTTCTTGTTGGAATCTGTTTTTGAAGATTTTTTTGTTGAAGAATTGCCACTTTTAAGTCTGTTATTGAGTGTCCAGGGAGATTGAAGTGCTCTCCTGCTGGTTTTGAATGTTATAATTCTTGATGTCTGATTTGTGTCCATTTATTCTTTTGTGTAGAGACTGTCTGGTTTGGCCAATGTACGTGGCAGAGGGGCATTGCTGGCACATGATGGCATATATCACATTGGTAGATGTGCAGGTGAACGAGCCCCCAATGGTGTGGCTGATGTGGTTAGGTCCTATAATGGTGTCCCTGGAATAGATATGCGGACAGAGTTGGCAACGGGGTTTGTTGCAAGGATAGGTTCCTGGGTTAGTGTTTTTGTTGTGTGGTGTGTAGTTGCTGGTGAGTATTTGCTTCAGGTTGGGGGACTGTCTGTAAGCGAGGACTGGCCTGGCTCCCGAGGTCTGTGAGAGTGAGGGATCATTCTTCAGGATAGGTTGTACATCCTACAGTTGGGGGCTGTAGGTGTAACAATGTTATTCTTTTACACAATGGATGTACTCCTTGTGGGTGAAATCTTGACCATTGACTTCATAGGGCCAGGATTTCACCCTGGATATATTAGTTGGACTCATATACAATATACAGATTTTAGTTTTTACTGTTTTTTTAGTCCTGTAACCCTATAGAGCCAACACAACCAGTATAGAGTGAACTGGTTCTATTCCTTTTCACGTGATATTAGTAGAATTGTTTACTAAGTTCCAGACAGTCATGCCTGTGCAAACCCACTGATGGTCAGAGATGAACATGTGTTACCAAAGACATAATTTGGCATGCAGAACCTTCATTATTAGTGATATGCTAAAAGGGAAGACCCAGATTGACTACCAGGCCCCAAGTTGAGTTTGCAGGGCCATTACTTAGGGGGAAATATTTTATTTGTAAATTAAGTGCATATGGAAATCATTGAGATCATTAAAAATGGGACCCGATGATGCCATTTGTACAGAGCAACAGAGGGTCCTGTGGCACCTTTGAGACTAACAGAAGTACTGGGAGCAAGACTTCTGTTAGTCTCAAAGGTGCCACAGGACCCTCTGTTGCTTTTTACAGATTCAGACTAACACGGCTACTCCTCTGACATTTGTACAGAGTCACTTATCAAAACAGAGTCACTCTTTAAGCTATTAATATAGATCAGTCTCCTACAGACAAAGCACCTTGATGTCATTGCACTTTCCTCATTTTAAAACACATAGTATAAGCAAGCACAGCAGTAAGGGTTATATTGTCATTACCACTGTATTAAGAGAACAGATGCAGAATCTTAAGGGGTTCCTACGGATTTGTGACACTCTGACAATGAAACTGAGAAACCAGGCAAGATTTCAAAATCTTATTAGCAAGCTTCCACATCTGACTGCATATTGGTAATCTCAGTAGTGTGTAACAGTTCATATAGTGTTTGTGTATTACAGAATTACAGAATGGAGATAGAAAACTATTTCAGTTGACCTGGCTCCACGCAGTTTGACAGTTGTGGCAGTGTTTGGAATTTTCTTAACAGCAGCATCAGCTAGCCAGGGGAAAAGGTTAATAGATCTGCCAGAACATGTGCCAAAGTCTCTATAAAGAGATGCAAGTATTTTTTTCTTTTATTTTCTCATCGATTGAATCTGTTTCATGTATGCGTATATGCACCGTGCGTAAGGTTCTCAATTTGTATTATCCTTCCATTAACATTTGCTATTGCTCAGTTTACAATGATATGTCATAACATTCTTTACAATTTAGTGAGGATCAGATTTCTCTTAAGGGGGAAGGTTTTTGTTTGTTTTTACAAGGGTTGTTTGTAAAGATGATTAAATCAACTCTATCTACCATTCATTCCTACAAATATCTGTTCTCAATCTTCTCACCACATGTTTCAGTCCTCTAGCATACTTTTCACCCAGAGCAGAGCTGGGTGGATAATCCAACATTTTAGACAAGAACTTTTAAAAAAACCCTATTTTAGCCACTTTTAATTTCCCTTTCAAAACTTTATTTTTAAATCCACAATTTTCTAATAGCTAGCTTTCTAGTAAAGACAGAATCTCTACACTTAAGAATTCTCTAATAGTTCATCATCTAACATTATTATATTCTTCTGCCTGATTTGGTTGCTTTTATACTACTTATTGTAGTGAGGGCATTAACAACAACAAAATACAAAATAGAAATTCCAAGATAACTAGTTGCTCAGTGGATGCATTTTAACATCCCAAAATCAAGACTGAAAGATTGTACACTCTTTTCATGGTAGGGAAGGTATTTTTCCTCCTCTGAGGAACCCCTTCGACCTTTGATTGCTGGTGGGGTACATAGTCTTGTATGACTTTTTGTGAAGTGAAATGAACACAAAGCAGTCTTCACAATCCCAAAATATCCAGTGCAAACAGTTAGGGTAGCAAGCAGGACACAGGACAGCAAGTTGTATACAACTAAAAATAAACTCATTTAAAAACATTTTGAAATGCAAGGGTAGAGAGTGAGAAAAAAATTAACAAGTGGACAAAGGTTTCTTGCACAGGTAAATTCTATTTTGCACCACATTCTTTAAAATGTAAACCACATACTACAGTAACAAATAGAAAAAAATCATTCAAAGTGTTGTCTGTGCACATGGTAAAATCCTGTTCCATTGAAGTAAATGACATTTTTTTCTGTCACTAACTTCAACCTAGCCATGATTTCACCCATGCGGTCATTGGTTTTTTATATTAAATTAATGGGAATACAAAGGGTTCTCATTCACCTTAAAAATAGTTACCATCTATTAACCTAAATACCACTAGCAGTTGCTTAGTTAAAATATCTAAACAAATCTCTCTTTCTTTGATGCAGATAGATCTAGAATTAACATATAATTGAGCTGAAACAGTCTGATTTCTATACCTTGAGTTTATTTCTCATGAAAGGATTTTACATTGTGTTTCTGTTGAACAAAATGTAAATACTATGAATGATTTCCCAAACAGTTTTCCTTCCTACACTGTGACTAGAACAAAGAGCTAAAAAGTTGGTAATTTCTGCAGACAATCAGACTGATTAATGAAAATAAACAGTTTATAAAGTAACAAATTTGTGGACACTGAAGATCTGCAAGGTTGTAACTGCGTGGCACATCATGGCCACCCAGACCTTCTCTCAGATAGCAAGAAGAGAACTTGGATCTATCTAGATGCAGGCCAGATCCTTATTAGAATTAGAGGAGAATCTTCCCAAAGTGTTAGTAGTATAGTTGCTATGACACATCCAGTAGAGGGAAGTGATACAACTACACAGCTTATCACAGAATTTGTAGCTAAATCTAGAGAAGGATTATATCTTACAAATTTTAGTAATATTTGTGTCAGTTATACTAACTAATGTATATAAAAGAAAAATTACTTCATTGCAGGCTAATTTAAATCATGTCCATAAGATTAAAACCAGAGACTGAAGATACAACTTAATACAATTCACTACTGCTTTAAAACATTGTTTGAAATGTACTTCAACAGTAGAAAATGACACTGGGTTATATATTTTCATCTCCTTTTTGTCCTATCAAAATTAAACATACAAACGATCTGATGTACCTGTTATATATGATGAATTATTATTTTATGATAAAGAACTGGTAAAAATTATTTTAAATTCAAAATTTAAATTGTGGAATTAGAGCAATTATCACAGTTTAGAGACAGACCACAGAAGAAAGTATGTCTCAGAAACTATTTTTAACAAAGTTCAAAACCAAAGTCTTCCTTTAAATGATAATATTCATATTTGACAAAAATAACATTTTATAAGGTTCAGATATCAAAATTCCAGACCAAAAATTAATTGAAATAAATCTGTTACTTAGAAATTCACATTTAGAGACATAATACCATATGACTAGGCTTCGAAGGATTTTTTATCAGCAAATGCCAATTTCATCAGACACACACAAATCAACAAAAATATTTCCAGTGATAATTGAAATTTACAGATAGGCAAAGTAAGACAAATTCTGCTTGAGAACTTATGAATGTCTGATTTAAGGATATTTACTTTGTATATTTTGATGATGTTGACCATTTGTATTTTAATGGTTATAAAGCTTTAACTTTTTGAATCTCAATGTCTACTATCATTAAATAATTATTGCCTAATTGCCCCCATAATTTCCCATAACGAGTGGGGTACTGCAGCGATCAGTTCTGGGTCCGGTTCTGTTCAATATCTTCATCAATGATTTAGATAATGACATAGAGAGTACACTTATAAAGTTTGCGAACGATACCAAGCTGGGAGGGGTTGCAAGTGTTTTGGAGGATAGGATTAACATTCAAAATGGTCTGGACAAACTGGAGAAATGGTCTGAAGCAAATAGGATAAAATTCTAGAAGGACAAATGCAAAGTACTCCATTTAGGGAGGAACAATCAATTGCACACATACAAAATGGGAAATGACTGCCTAGGAAGGAGTATTGCAGAAAGGGATCTGGGGTCATTTAGCTTGTGGTCCACTATATGAGCTAAATATGTTGCAAAAAAAGCGAACATCATGCTGGGATGTATTAGCAGGAGTGTTGTGAGCAAGACACGAGAAGTAATTCTTCTGCTCTACTCTGCACTGATTAGGCCTCACCTGGAGTATTATGTCGAGTTCTGGGTGCCACATTTCAAGAAGGATGTGGACAAATTGGAGAAAGTCCAGAGAAGAGCAACAAAAATGATTAAAGGTCTAGAAAACATGACATATGAGGGAAGATTGAAAAAATTGAGTTTGTTTAGTCTGGAAAAGAGAAGACTGAGAGGGGACATGAGAACAGTTTTCAAGTATGTAAAAGGTTGTTACAAGGAGGAGGGAGAAGAATTGTTTTTTTTAACCTCTGAGGATAGGACAAGAAGCAATGGGATTAAATTGCAGCAAGGGAGGTTTAGGTTGGACGTTAGGAAAAACTTCCTAACTGTCAGAGTGGTTAAGCACTGGAATAAATTGCCTAGGGAGGTTGTGGAATCTCCATCATTGGAGACTTTTAAGAACAGGCTGGACAGACACCTGTCAGGAATATTCTACATAATACTTAGTCCTGCCATGAGTGCAGGGGACTGAACTAGATGATTTCTCAATGTCTCTTCCAGTCTTATTATTCTATGATTATTCATAGAAATTATAAAAAATATATAAATCTAATTCTATCACACAGACATATGATATCCTAATTAAGTTGTGGTTGTGAAAAATGCCAAAGGAATTCTGAACCATCTATGTTAAGTACTGTTCAAAGTGCTTCATTTAAATATTGATTTGATATTAGCATAGAATTTTAAGTAACAATTCCTTTTGTGAATCCAGAATTGCTTTAACTTAGAAAGCAAGGAATCCTTGAATGACTTCAAACAGAGCTGTGCTTCCTTACACAAGCTAAAGATCTGGCCCCTTATCTCTATTTTGGTAAACTGAGACAAAGAATAGACTCTATAATTAATTTCTTCCATTTTAACTCAAAATAGAGAGGAGAGGGAAAGTAGGATAACAAAGGTGAATGTTTTGTGATCACTAGGGATTAGAATTAGCAATACTTCTACATTTTTCTACTTCACAGGGAGTTTGGTAAGAACTAGACTCACTGAAAAGCTTGAGTTTCTTATATCTTTAGAATAATTTTCTTAAGAAGTAACTGAAACAAATCTCTGCTGTAAAAGCCTGTAACCTTTTGGGTGACTCAGCTGTGACTTATTCAAATAACTAATTTTGGATACTGCAATTAGTGAACTATCTGATTTATCTATGATAAGCAAACAGGATTCCCTTTATGTTTACTGCTTGGGCAAATAAAAATGCATACAATACAAAGAAATAAAAAACAAACAACATATATAGCCATCATCACCCAGACCATTTTGCTTGCAGGTTATATAATTCCTCCCCCCCCCCTTGGTATAATGACAATATAAATAATAATTGCAACCTTAACATTCTTAATATAGCTTTTTGTATGTAAAGTCAAGCACTCAAAAGTTAGGAAATACCAAAGTGGATCATGCCCAAGGAATGAATCAGATTTGTCTAGTGAATGTATTGTCTGTAAGACCATTGCCCCATTTCTTGCAGAAGTTGGAAGATCCATCTTGTGCAATGAATGAGGTAGGTGTCCTGTGGAAAAATAGTAGGGACATAATAACATAAGAATGGCAATACCAGGTCAGACTAACAGTCCATCTAGCCCAGTATCCTGTCTCTGACAATGGCCAGTGCCACATGCTTCTGAGAGTTGGAAATTTAGGGACACTGGGAGCAGAGGGTTCAGTCCCTAACTGGCTATTAGCCATGAATGGACCTATGCTCCATGAATTTACCTAATTCTTTTTTGAACCCATTTATATACATCCCATGTGATCATGTAATTAAAGATGATCATAATGAACATGCACAGGGATGTTGAATTAAGGTTGCACAGACAACCTTATGTGGTCCAGCATAGGTTGAACATTTTGTCAATGGATGTCACAGTATTTGCTGACCATAGAAAGTTGATATTCAGGAATCCTGGATTCAGTTCCAGGTTCACGAGGGGAGTAGGCTCTAGTGGTTATAATTCTTCTCCCACAGTCTCCCGTTGGTTTCTGTCCCCCCTCTCCTACCTAGGACTTCTGCCTCCATCCCCTTCTGAGGTAATTGAGCCCCACAGCACTCACCTATAGGACTCCTCACTCCTGCCCTCACACTCTGGTTTGTGGCCCCCTCCCTATTCTTATCCACCACCACCTTCCTCCTAAGCTATCCCTATCTGTCCCAGCTCAGCTTCAGTTCTTTCTCCTACAACTTTATCCCTTTTCTGCCCCTTCCCCCAGATCCAGTCTCCCTCTGTTTGCCCCACCCACCAACTCCTGAAATCTCTTCCCCTGCTATTCATTCCTAGCCCTCTCCCCTTTCACCTTCACCCCTCATATTCCAGTAAGATGGAGTCTTCTTTTCCTCCACATTGCTTTGGCACCAGAGCACATGAGAGACCATCTCCCTGCTCTCAGTTCTTGTGCCTAATGCCACAATGGCCTCAGGCAACCAGGAAAAGCAATTGTAGGGAAAGGCCTGCTCAGACCCTGGAGCCCCAAGCTGACAGGTGGTCCTTTTGGACAATATTACTGCCAAACTCTAACAAGCCTCTACTGATCATGTGCCAACAGATTTTTTTCATAGGCCTATAACTTGGCTAAATTTGGGAAGATAAAAAGCCCATCTCTGAAACTAGGATGACCTCCCTGCAAAATTTCAACTCTCTGCTGCAAAGGATGTATGTGCTACAGCTTCTTAAATAGTGGTAAGAATTTTTTTAAATGGACAAAACATAGTTTTTTCCTTAATTCTGTTCTCAGAAACAGCTGAAGCATTTTATATGAAATTTTAAAAAATTCAGTGTGAGCCAGACTGGCATGGGAAATTTGGGCCTGAATGGTTAAAGTTTGGAAAGTGTTAGGCAACCTTAACTACCAACTCCACCAATAATAAATAAAATAAAATAAAATAAAATAATAGAGCTCCTGTTTTAGCACTTTCAAAGAAGCATGCCTGACATCTTAGTGGGAGAGGTGCTTTCACAGAGTAAAATGGTTAGTGTTTTGTTAGTTAGGATCCCCAATCAGGTGCAGCCAGAGAAATTGCCCTTGAAATTGTGAAAGTGATGAATGGAACAATATGTATTTATTGTTTCCTTCATAACTTTGTTTTTCCCCAACAGAACTGTTTTGATGGCTTTTTTTTAGGTCTTCATTTTAAGTTTTGTGAAATAAAATTAATTAAAACATGTTTACTCCTTTGTTGCTTTAATTCTCAAAGTAGTATTTTATGTTAACAAATGTATATATTGCTAAAATTCTACTACTAATTAATTGTATCTACAATTATCTTAATTTCACTAAATTGTATTTTTATGTTACATGGAATTGTCTGGTATCCAAAACACTAATTCAGATTTGTGACACACCCTTTTCTACTTATAATACATGCAACAAATTGCACAAGGAAGATTATTATTATTATCATATGAATTACAGTAGCACTTAGAGACTATAACCAAGATTAGAGTCCCATTGCGCTAGGCACTGGACAAACAGAGCGAGAGACAGTCCTTGCCCTGAAGAGCATACAATTAGAGCTGATACAATCTCAGGCACCCGGGTACCAAAAGCAGAAAATGTGTGGACAGTTACTTGAGGAAGAATGTACTTTGCAATTTCTCTGAAGCCAATGGTTTCCAATGGTGTCACACTGACAGAAGTGGGCATTTTCTAGTTACCAGACCTGTTACACTATGCAAAGGTGCTATGATCTCACTGGCACTAATATGGCACTGACATGTTTCTAATAGAGAGATTTCAGCATAGAGACTCAGACTGAAATCCTGGCCCCACTGAAGTCAAGGGAAACATTCTCATTTACCTCATTGGAGCCAGGAAGCAAGTACAGACAGGTAACAGCGTACTAATCAGAGGATGCATTTTCTTACAAGTGTATCTCAAATGTAGTCTCCCTTTATATTCAGCTATGATTTTACTGTCCCCCAAATTATTTTATACAGTTCATGAAAATATAAAAATGAAATATCTTGACTTTCTATTATAAAAGAAATGGTATAAGTCGTCAAAGTAGCCTCAGCCCAACCTCTTTCTGTATACACAATCATTTACACACTTAATTCTGCACTTTCAATGCAAACCCAAGTGTTCTCGGATTTAAAAATAGTTCTTACCAAAAAGCAGTTCAAAAGATCAATGATTAGTTATGTTTTCACTCAGATCTCATGCAAAAGTGGGTTAATTTGAGGACTTCAATGGCTCAGACACAGGTTTGATACAGGAGTGGGTGGGTTAGATTCTGTGGCCTGCGTTGTGCAGGAGGTCAGGCTAGATGATCACAATGGTCCCTTCTGACCTTAAAGTCTATGATTCTATGAAAAAAAAATCAATGTATAAGTCACTAATGCCCTGACTGCTGTTTTATTTCATTATGGTTCTTTGAAAAAAGACCTTTAGGTTTAGTTTGCATTTCAGCATGATGCAGTGCACGCAAGTATGTTTTCCCTTCATCTTCTCCATATAAACATTCATCACCTTTGGACTTGTAATTGTTACGTACTGTAGACATCATCTGGGTCAAGATCTATAATTGCTATTGAAAATGTATTCAAATCTTCAGAAATTAATATGTTAATATTCCTTTAAGTGAACTCTGTTGTAATTTATGACAACCACAATGAATATTCAAGCTGATATAAAGAAAACATCAAAGGCTAATAGCATCACATCAGGCTAGCAATGAAAAGCAAACCTAAAAATTGCTAATATTCCCACACTATGCTCATTTCTATATTAACTGAGAGTAAGAATGTTTAGAGAAAGCCTTTTTGAGTCTAGACAGAAGTTACTCTATGCACTTAGACATATTAGATGTTTAATTATGTTTCTTGGTGAATTTGCTTTAAACTTTAATTAAGCTGTGCCTAGTCTGCCAACCTTAACCTTTTTAATGAATTTGTTCTTCAGGTGGATGTTTCCAAATTCTCACTGTTCCAGCTATGACCATGTAAAATTTGGCATTTTACATTGAAACTAAGAAAAAAATCTGTAAAACCTTTAGGCTATGTCTATACTACCGGCCTTCCGGCAGCACAGTTGCGCCGCTGTAAGGTCTCCTGAGTAGCTGCTCTATGCCTGTGGGAGAGAGCTCTCCCACCGGCATAATTAAACACCCCCAACGAGCGGCGGTAGTTATGTTAGCTGGAGATGCTCTCCCACCAACCATGGGCAGCTCCAGGCACCAGCGCAGCAAGCGCGGGCCTGGGGCGGCAAGCCGCGGAGGGCGGCCTGCCGGTCATTGTGAGGGCGGCCGTCAGGCTCCCTTCAGCGGCATGCCTGCGGGAGGTCCACCGGTCCCGTGGCTTCGGCGGTAATTTGGCAGCGGGGATGCTGAAGGCGTGGCACCAGTGGACCTCCTGCAGGCATGCCGCCGAATCCGTGTGGCCAGCGGACTGCCCACAGGTGTGCCGCCGAATGCCGCCCGACTGCCGTGCTTGGGGCAGCAAAAGCCATAGAGCCGCCCCTGCCACCAACATAGCGCTGTGCACACCAGCACTTTTGTTGGTGAAGCTTATGTTGGTCAGGGTTTTTTTTGCTAAAAGTTTTGGCAACAAAAGTGCTGGTATAGACAACGCCTTAGTTTATCAGAATAATTTTTCAGTTGCTCATACACTGCAGTAACCTCATATTCACAGTCCATTGTAATTTTGACTTTGACTTCAACAGGAGTGGGAACAAATCCATTGTGGATCTGAAATGTACATAAACTACAATGGAAAGGAGCTTGGCATACTCATGAAGTTTTCAACAGGCTGAGATGAGCCAGTGTGAATACATTAGCAACTGACCATGCACAGGATCCATAAAAGCAAAGGGAATCAAAAACAAGGACCATGAATGTTTTGAGTAGGGTTTTATACTGTTGTCAACTCAATATTAAAATGTACTGATAAGATATAAGATTTTTACTGAATGTTTTTCATTGACAAAACAAATATATTAATATACATTAAATATAATTTCATCTACTTTTTATTTCATTGTAAGATTACTCTCTGTGGGTTATAGGTCAATTTTTATCAAACCATTTTAAAAAGGAAAAATGTAGCTAGATAAATATACGCTATTAAATAACTTAGTTTTTATTTCATTTGTTGAAATACAAAATCAATTACAACTCATTTAAAACCATAAAGGCCTTCACTTTTTTTAAATACACTCATATTTATAGATAATTAGCAAACTTATTATATTTGCAGACCAGACACAGAGCAATGGGATGTTAATTAAACTGGTAGCTCTGGCAGGGACATTTTGGTTAAACTACAATATGACCGATGTACCTCCTCCCTCTACATTCTGATGTTCTTATATTTATTAAAAATTAACAAACAGAAGGACCTTCCTTTCTACCTACCTCTCCCTAATCCACAACAAAGGAAGGAGAAAATCTGTCTCACTTACCTGGAAATTTTCATTCTGAGTAGGTGGCTAGGTCCATAAATTCAGTAGTTATAGGTTCTCCAGTTTCCATACAGACTGCTACAAAAGGCAGAATCAGATATTTTGATTGGCTTGGCTAACTGTCCAGATAGCTCCTCTCACTGAAGAGCCCCTCCAGAGAGTTGCTTCCAAAAGCTGCTGTTATATCTGAATAAAACACTCTTTCACGTATTAACAATAGCAGAAAATCTGCCTAGCAACTAAGAAGCAGAATTGCCCAACCTGACAAAAACATATAAACTGGGATAACCTTGAAGGTCATCGATAAACTGTAAGAATACGGTTATCCATCAGTTCTTCCCTAAAAAACAACACAATATCATTGAGCAGTCACCCCACAGACGGAATAAAGAAAGGTGGTGGGATGAATTTATGGACCCATTTTTCTACCCATAACAAAAATTTGCCGGTAAGTGATACAAATGTTCTCATTCTCACTACAAAGGATGGAGCCATACATTTAGTAGTGATGGGATTTCTGTAGCAGTACCCCTGCCATCAAATATCAATTGTTGGGTGGGCTAAGGGTGAGCTACAGCTTGCAGAATTCTCCTGCCAAAGTCTGCTTCACCAGACTGAAGATTATCAGTCTTGTAGAATTCCGTGAACATATGCACCCAGTAAACTTGTCCATATGGTGCACTGGACCCATTGGCCCATGAGACTGCTGTTGTCTTAGTGGAATGGTCTGTAAGCTTGAATGGGGGGAGATTATTCCTTAGCTTTGCATGCATTGGAAATTCCCTCCTGCACTGCCAACCTCCCGCCAAGCCCCACAATATAACTTGATGTAGAGCACCTGGAAGTTCTCTGTCCCCTAACCCTGTTGTGATTAGAACAAACAAAGCAGAAGTTTTACTGAGGGACTTTTTTCTCTAACACAGATCTTAATTGACCTCCACAAGTCTAAGGTGTGCCAAACCCTTTCTTTCGGATGGGCTGGATTTGGGCAAAAAGCAGGGAGCGAAATCTCCTGGGATTAGTGGTGGAAGATAATTATTGCAGGGATGGATGAAGGGTCTGTCTGTAGTACCACCCTTTCATTATGGGGAAATACCCCCCCACACACACACACAATTCTGAGGGAGGACAGAGAGGGGGCTCCCAACAATGATACCCTTCACACAGGAGTTATGATCACTACAAACCTTAATTATTAGAAAATATAATGACATTTTGGAAAGAGGTTAGAAAAGAGGACCTGAATATGTATATAATGTTAGAAAAGATCCCATGGAGCTATGTTGTGAATGGAAGGAGATCTGATTAAGGCAGGAGGTTTGAGGATTGTTTTTAAGTGACCTCTCAATAACCAGGGAGCCAGGTTGAGAGATGGCAAGTTGCAATGGAACAGATGGCCCTGTAAGTAGATCCAGAGTGGATCGTACTGTTGGTGGAGGGGACACAGAGATCCCTGATGTCTGAAAACCAGGGATGTCTGCACCAGTGCAGAGCAATCAGAATCTCTTTAGTCTGTTGCCTTCATATCTATTAGATGGTGTGTGTTATCTTGGGGAAAAGAGGAAATGCATATAGTGGAGCTCTTGGCCATACCTGGGAAAAGGCGGTCAATTCCTTTGGCTGAATCATCTCCTCCTGGCATTGGAGCTGGATGCACAGAGATCCCATGTTGGTTTCCCAGAGGTCTGGGATATGCGGTCGAATACCTCTAGTGGAGGCACCATACCCCCTCGTCTGTGTTTTTGGATTAGCTGAGCTAATCCACTGTGGCATTCAGTTTCCATTTGATACACATGGATTTAATTGACAAAATGTTTCTCTTTGCCCAGCTGAAGAGGAATACAGCTTCCACTTGTAACAAGCTCAACTGTGTGCCCCCCCCCCATCCATTTACATATGCCATGGCAGTCATGCTGACTGTGAATAAAGTATGTATCTGGAGTTTAAAATGGAGATGAGTGCCTAACGGGCTAGCCAAATTGCCCACAGTTCCAAAACGTTTATGGTGCAGTGAGATTCTGTTCATAGCCATTGACCTTTTACCATGTGTCGAGATGTGTGATCTCTCCAGCCTGTAAGCTGGTGTCTCTCGACAGTTCTGCCAGGTAGGTACCGTCCATGAATCATCCTGGATGTAACCATCACCTGACGGACCTTTTATTGCGGAGGGAAGACTTACAGTGTGAGAGTTGGAATTGCAAATGTCAGGAGGGAAGGTCAGTAGGCAGTACTGCAGGCAACTGAGATGAAATTTTGCACACAAGAATAGTTACATGCATGAAATGAACATGCCTACAAGTCACAGTAAAACCTTCATGCAGGAGTGTGGACTGGGGAGGATCTTGTATGTTTGCCTGTTTCTGGAGAGGAAGGCCCTGCAGAGCATGGTGTCCAGCCAAACTCCCCGGTGTTCTATTGTCTGCGCAGGGATGAGTTGGCTCTTCTCCAGATTGATTATAAGACCATGTTGTTGAAGGATGTGTACTATCACTTGGGTATTCCCAACTGACTTCTGTAGGAAGGGGGCTATCAGAATGTCATTGAGAAAAATGGTACAGATGTACCCCTTTCAGACACAGGCTATTACACCCAGGATGTGTGACTACTGGGGTCAGTGGCCATGCCAAAATGAAGGACTTCATGTGCAGACTGCTGTAAGCAAACCTCAGGTTCAGTCTGTGGCCAGAGGATGAGAATGTGGAGATACGCCTCCTTCAGGTCCACAGAGATGAGGAAATCCCCTGGGTGATAGCCTCCATGGTGAGCATGAGCAGTGTCCATATGGAACTTGTGGAAAGAGGGAGGAGTTATTTAGAGATTCAGCCCTGTGAATCAAAACATCTGACTCTGCTTGCTATAAAATGGAGACTGAAGAATCCATCACTACTGAATTTATGGACCTATCCCACAAAGTGAGAACAATCCATGGCTACAGTTGCTGGCAGCAGCATTTCTTCATTAAATGAAGAATTGGAGAGTTCTGTGTACAAATTAAATTTGGGAGTGGAGTGGGGAGGGAGGGAGAATGCTTCTGGCCTTATTAAAATACATAACTTCACATTCCATTCACAGTTTGTAGCATTTGATTTCTTTTGCTTTGGTTCTCAACTGAAGAAAAACATTATTGCAAGTATGTATGAGAAACTGCCATTTAAACTATTACAGTCCTTCCATATCACTGACATGACAGACTGGTAAAGACCATTGTCAGTACAATTTATTAGAGATTATAAATCTACCATGAATTTTTGATACAGGAGAACATAATGATCCCTCAGGGAATTTTCAATCTGAAAAGCATCGAAGTGATGTGTTTTTGGAAACTCCTAATCCATAGATTGATATAAAATCCACAACAACTTCTCTGGAGATACAGTCTATACTGAGTCATGTGGATTATTGATATGTTACAAAGTTAAATAGCCTCTAAAGTAAATTGTGACAATGACAGTTCATATAGTATACTTTAAAAATGTTTTATAATCCACTTAATTACAACACAAAGGAAAATATTTATACCTAGTAAGCAATAATGAAGAAGGTAGTTAATGGGCATTTACAATAGCCATTTTTAAACTTGAATTTCTCAGCAGGCTTGCTTTTTTCTAATACTCTGAGCTCAAAAGACACTAGGCCACATGACAGAATAGAATCTTGTACATTTTCATGTTTTAGATCAAAGCTGTCTGTGTGTGATACTGGTTCAGCACACATCCAAGACCATTATTTTAGATTATGGTCCTTTAAGGACAACTTTTTAAAGAAACCATAGTGGAAATTTAAAATGTAATGTTTTGGATTAATAGTCTTTAATGATTCTATTTCTATTGCAGTAGCTCCCTCTTATGCTAGGCACTGTACAGAACAGGATGACACAGTTCCTGGCACAAAAGGCTGCAGTCTAAAGCCCTGATTCCTGCAAGTGCACTTCACGGGATCAGGGCCAAAGACAGAAAGTGGCATAATAAAGGTTGGGGGCGGGGGTGTGGAGAGAGAGAGAATCAAATATCAGTTAAATAAAAAATCAGTTCTCATACGCATATAAACATTATCGTCCCCCATCCCCTCCACCCCCCCCACGTTGGAATATTTTGTAATGGTTACTACATCACTTCTCTGTCCTTAAAATATGATTCCATCCTTCACACTCAGCTCATCTTTGATTTGAATACATGGTTCTGCTCCTACTGGTACTTGGCTTTTGTCTTTTAGCCACCCTCCTAATATCCCTCTCTTGACTGCCTGTCCTTTGATGTTCTTTTCCATAGCCTCTTTGATTTCCAGCAGCTTTGCTGTTGAAACTAGGGGATTAAATCCATTAAAACGCTGCACTACGTCCTGATCCCCTTCTCCCAACTCGCTGATGCTGGGTATATATGCCCTGCTCAGGATGTCAGCTAACACCAATGATTGTCCTGGACAATATCTTATCTCTACTTGATAGCGCTTCAGGTGCATCAACATGTGCTGCAATCTCTTTGGAGCACTAAGAAGTGGCTTTGCCTTGATTGTCTCTAGAGGTTTGTGGTCTGGTGTCACTATTACTAGCTGATCATAGGTGAACTGATGGAATAATTCCACTCCAAAAATACCACAGCCAGAAGCTCCTTTTCTATTTGGGCATGCCTCTGTTCAGTTTCTGACAGGGCTCTGACTGCTGGCATAAGCTACCAACTGCTCCTGCAAATGAGCTACACCGAATACTTTCTCTGATGCATCACATTGGAGTGTCAGTGGCTCTTCTGGCTGGTAATACTTTTTGGGATCTCCTTGCAGTTCAGCTGCTGTGAGTAGATGTTCAATGTATGGTCACCTCACACTGACTTAGTTGCATTTTTTCTGGGTTGAATTTTATGTTCTTGTCCCTGTATCACTGTAGAAAACCTTGTAGTTTTCAATTGTAGTTTCACTTGGCTTCTGTATTACTGCTACCTTCACCTACAATGACAATATCATCTGCAATTATTTTCATCCCATACAGTCCTTGGGTGACTCTTTTTTGGAACAACTCCTGTCAGGGCTGGCTCTTGGCTTTTTGCCACCCCAAGCAAAAAAAAAAAAAAAAAAGCCGGCGTGCCGCCGCCAAAGCAAAGGTGCCGCCCCAAAGGGCTGGAATGCCACCCCTTGAGAAGTGCCGCCCCAAGCACATGCTTGGGACGCTGGTGCCAAGAGCCGGCCCTGGCTCCTGTGCTGGGTTTCTGCATGTGCAACCACCTGTAGCAACCACATAGTGTTGCAAAGGTTGTCAGCATGCTGGACTCTTTATCCGGGATTATGCCCCAAAACCCATTTCTCATATCACAAACTTCAAAGATTCTTGCTTTCGAAAGTTCTTTCAAGATGTCTTCAATGGTGTGCAGTGAACACTGGCATCTTTTCAATGCCTGGTTCAGTGGCTTTGGGCTATGCGGATGTGTAATTTACCTGATGGCTTCTTTATCACTATTATGCTGTTTTCCCAGGCTGCACTGATCTCTACAAGTGCTATACCTCCTCTCCTCTACAGAGTTTTGAGCTCCTTGAGTACTGGATTGCATAGTGCCACTGGAATTTTCCTTTACGGCAAGCACACCGTGAAGTCTACTTCCAGTTGCAGTTTTCCTTCAAGGCACTGGCCACCTTTGAAAACATCCCCATGTGCTTTTAAAATTATCTCCATTGTCTATGATGACTCTCTCTTTTGCTTCTTACACTGCAGCTATAAAATTCTGATGCTGCACGCTGATCAGATCCCTGGTTGGTATGGCCATATCCCCCAAGAGAGCTCTGTAATGCTTACCATCCACAACCACAAATTTCAGTTGGTACTGTCATTTATTTAAACCCTGTACACTGCTCAATGTGCTTGAGTTGCTTCCACACTAACTTCACCCATTCCCTGTTCCCCTGGTGTCCCCTCAATAATAGCCCATCCAGGGAATATGACCCAAGTTTCACTGATCATGATACACCATCCTCCACACAGCTCTATTTTCAACAAATACAGCTACACGCACAGTAGTAAACCATGTGCCATAGCCATGGCACTCGCCTGTACCTCCATGATTCATTCACCAAACTGCATGAGACTCATGTGAACCTTTGCATCCTACAATGCCCTATGGTCATGACACTTCACACTAATTCCACTATGTAATCCACATGCACCCCACATTCCTGATTTGCTGATCCCTGACTGTATCAAGAGACGCATACACCATGTCACCTGCCTTCAATACCACGATGCTCTCCCATACACTCTTCACCAAAACTACTCAGGTGCATTTTACCACACAGTTATGACACATGGCCCATGCCTCTTATCCCCACACAATTCAGGTGCATAATGCCTTCTTCAATGATGCACTCCCTGAACCCCCTCTGCTCCCTTTGCCCCATGGCTTGATGTGTCCCCATGCCGTCAGCCCCTTTACACTGTGATGCACCGCCATCCCCATTATATGCCCTCAGTGCCCTCTGGTATACCCACACAGTCCCTATGGTACACCCCCATGGCTGCCTACCCTGTTTATTACATGATGCACTTCCCTTCTGTGCCCTGTAATGCAACACATACCTAACAATTGTCCACCAACCGCATACAACCCATAATCCCATGTTACTCCCCATATTGTCCCCCTGCACAGTCTACAACATAGTCCTTGTCCAACTATCATGAGAGTTAGGGTGGCCTGCCCAGCGGATGGCAGAGGAGTCAGTGCACCCTTTCTTGGGGATGGAGGGTTGAGCACCCTGTGAGAGATTCCTTCTCATCCCAGTGCACTACCCAGTACAATCTCCAATTTAGAAAACATCAATCACACATCTGCTTTTGAATGATCTCATTCCATCTCAATTTCCAGGTGGAGTGGTTTAGTTCTGTTCATGTTAATATGGAGTTATTATGTGGCTTATAAAGAAAAGCTAGCTTCAAATTTAACTGTAGTGAGTCTAGTGTCTTTCCTCTAGTATAATATCATTCATACTAAGATATAGGTCGGGCATGTGCAGAGTACCAAAACACTTTACTAAGGCAGGGAATAGAGAGAGAATGATTTAGCACAATTTTCACAGGGCAAATTTGAGCATTACCATTTAAAAAGCATATAACAATGTAGGTACTGGTTTTTGCAGGGCATTTAACAATTTGCTGACTCCTCAGAGTCAAACAAATCAAACAGAAGGACAGTGCACACTGAAATTAATGTTTACACTTCAGCTCCACCTTTATGTATAACCAGTCACCTGGAACGGAAGATCAGAATTATGTATCATTCCATGTTCCTGTCCTATTCCTCCACAAAGTAATAAGCATGAAGATTGTAATCGGATTTCATTTCATGGCTCATTCTTGCCATACTGCTTGACTTATTCTATCTACATATGCCTTTGCTTTTTTTCTATGAAAGTCAGTTTAAAGAAAAAAATGTTATTTAATTAAAAACACCTTAGCACACCTTATGGAAGAGTCCTGTAGAATTTCACTGAGATCAGAACAATAGGGTCCACAGAAATTTAATATGAAATTACTTTAAAAAACCTATTGAATTAAACAAGAGAATACATTTTTCTATAGAAGATTTTAAACCACCCTATAGAATTTAAATGATAGTTATCTCTCTGTTATAGAGAATTCTACACGTTATTTTTTTTTAAATTATGGAAAAATTATTACATGCTACTAAATCTTATAGGACTTTTCCATACTGCATATCTGGATATCTATATACTACATATTTTTGCAAAGAGCTACATACAACAAGGGATGGACATCTGCAGGCTAATAATTTACTGACATTGTGTGCCTGGATGAAAAATCCAAAATTACTATATCCCTACAATGCATGGGCAAAAGCCATTGAATACAGAAAATGAATTCAATTGGCTGCTTAAAGAATAGCAAATATATATTCAAATGTATTATCATTTTCTTTAGAAAGGTATTGTCATTTTGTGGAAGTTATTCTGGTGAAGCCATAAGGAAAAAAGGGGGCCTGCCATTATCAAATCAGGATATTATCTTTTAATGCATCTCCTCAAAGGCCAAGTTATTATAACTGAATACTAAAGAGATTACAATTCAAGAAACAAACAAAAATCTAATACTGTAGTTCATAAGACATGTTCACATTTTCTTTGCTATCATTAAAGTATGTACCTAATGATAGGATAGTAATATATTTGACTTTTATTATATTCAATGAATTATTTTAATTCCTTGCTTCCAGGGCCACATCTCTCTTTCTTGCCTAGCTGACTCTCAATTTACAATATTTCCAGAGTATTTTTTCTCCTCCGCACACTGAAAAGAACATGTGATGCTTTCTAGGGAACAGGGAGATGGTATTTTAGAAGCAGAGAAAGAAATGGGGGCTTTTTAAGTGTTTTGGGGGTGAGGAAAACCCTGTAATGTTCTACTTTCTTAAGCTAAACAACGCTAAATTTTGCCATCTGTCAACATCTGCAAAACACTACCACACCATCAAAATTGTCCTACCCAGGACCTTTTTGTTTTTTTCAACTATAGCTGAAGGACAACAAAAATGTTTAAGATGTGGCAGGGTTTATGGATGATGCAAGATTGCAAAAACCAAGATAATTTAGCCTACAAAGGAGAAGAGTTAGAGGGGATTTACTTCGGATGTTCAAAGCTATGGTGACTACTCTTCAGTACCTCATTTTCATGTTGCCTATAATGCAAAAAAAGAGATCAGTCGAGGAAATGAATGGTTGGGAATTGTAGAACAAATAAAGGTGATATAGGACATCACCCCATGGAATTCATTGCTGAACAAGGTCACTAAGTCAGATAACATGATTGCATATTTTAAAAGGCTACAGTAGAACCTCAGAGTTATGAACACCTCAGAAATGGAGGTTGTTCGTAACTATGAAATGTTCATAACTCTGAACAAAATGTTATGGTGGCTCTTTCAAAAGTTTACAACTGAACATTGAGTTAATACAGCTTTGAAACTTTATTATGCAGAAGAAAAATGCTGCTTTCCTTTTATTTTAGTAGTTTATGTTTAACACAATACTGTACTACATTTGCCTTTTTTTTTGGTTTCTGCTGCTGCCTGATTGTGTACTGTTGGTTCCAAATGAGGTGTGTGCTTGACTGGTCAGTTCGTAACTCTGATGTTCGTAAATCTGAGGGTCTATCGTACATTATTTTATAATCTGTAATCTAAAATAATTAGGGCTGTCAAGCAATTACAAAAATTAATCACAATTAATTGCGTGATTAATCACACTGTTAAACAATAATAGAATGCCATTTATTTCAATATTTTTGGATGTTTTCTACATTTTCAAATATATTGATTTCAATTACAACACAGAATACAAAGTGTACAGTGCTCACTTCATATTTCTTTTTGATTACAAGTATTTACAAGTATTTGCACAATGTAAAAAAACAAAAGAAATTGTATTTTTCAATTCACCTAATACAAGTACTGTAGTGCAATCTCTTTATCATGAAAGTTGAACTTACAAATGTAGAACGATGTAAAAAAAAACCTGCATTCAAAAATAAAACAATGTAAAATTTTAGAGCCTGCAAATCCACTCAGTCCTACTTCTTGTTCAGCCAATCGCTCAGACAAAAAGTTTGTTTACATTTGCAGGAGATAATACTGCCCACTTCTTGTTTACAATGTCACCTGAAAGTGAGAAGAGGCGTTCTCGTGGCACTGTCGTAGCTCGTGTCACAAGATATTTATGTGTGCGATGCGCTAAAGATTCACATGTCCCTTCATGCTTCAACCACCATTCCAGAAGACATGCGTCCATACTGATGGGTTCTGCTTGATAACAATCCAACGCATGTTCATTATCTGAGTCAGATGCCACCAGCAGAAGGTTGATTTTCTTTTTTTGGTGGTTCGGGTTCTGTAGTTTCCGCATTGGAGTGTTGCTCTTTTAAGACTTCTGAAAGCATGCTCCACACCTCACCCCTCTCAGATTTTGGAAGGCACTTCAGATTCTTAAAACTTGGGGTGAGTGCTGTAGCTATCTTTCGAAATCTCACATTGGTACCTTCTTTGCATTTTGTCAAATCTGCAGTGAAAGTGTTCTTAAAATGAACAACATGTGCCCGGTCATCATTCGAGACTGAGTGAAATATATGGCAGAATGCAGGTAAAACAGAGCAGGGGACATACAATTCTGCCCCAAGGAGTTCAGTCAGAAATCTAATTAACACTTATTTTTTTAATGAGCATCATCAGCGTGGAAGCATGTCCTCTGGAATGGTGGCCAAAGCATAAAGGGGCATCTGAATGTTTAGCATATCTGGCACATAAATACCTTGCAATGCTGGCTCCCAAAGTGCCATGCAACTGCCTGTTCTCACTTTCTGGACATTGTAAATAAGAAGAGGGCAGCATTAGCTCCCATAAATGTAAACAAACTTGTTTGTCTTAGCGATTGGCTGAACAAGAAGTAGGACTGAGTGGACTTGTAGGCTCTGAAGTTTTACATTGTTTTGTTTTTGAGTGCAGTCATGTAACAAAAAAAAATCTACATTTGTAAGTTGCACTTTCACGACAAAGAGATTGCACTACAGTACTTGCATGAGATTAATTGAAAAATACTATTTATTTTATCATTTTTACAGTGCAAGTATTTGTAAGCAAAAATAATATACACTTTGATTTCAATTATAACACAGAGTACAAAATATATGAAAATGTAGAAAAATATCCAAAATATTTAATACATTTCAATTGGTATTCTATTATTTAACAGTGCAATTAGAACTGTGATTAATCACAATTAATGTTTTAATCACAATTAATTTTTTTGAATTAAACACGTGAGTTAACTGCGATTAATTGACAGTCCTAATAATAATTAATTGCCCAAAAGATTTACCAGAGTTAAGGTTGCCCAGTGCTGCCTTGTGCTGTTCCTCAAGACACAAGTGAAGGAGTGTTAACATTTAACAAGTCTGGGGTGGTTTGTTCAGAGTAGGCTCAATGTTTGAGTGTAGGCCAGGTGTAGGTAGTTCCTGTTCTTACACCCATATTTTGCCATAGCAGAGCGAAGGTGTTAGACTTTATCCTATATTCTTCACATGATCTGTTCCTGAAGTGTCTTTTGGCATCAGTAAGGGTAGCATGCTAGTATGTGTATTATAGGTGTGTTGGGGTGTCACTCAACGAAGGCATAAGGCAGTGCTGGGTAACCTTAACTTTGTATTAATGATGATTTTGGCATGTTTTAGTGGGGGCTGAAGTGGGTATACAAAGGCACAACAGGTTATGTGTGTGCTGGTAGTAAAGGGAGCATGAAGGACTGATTGGAGTATGTGTTTTGGTGGAGTGGGTTGTCTCTGTATGGCGTCTTTTGGTTCTACTCAGAGTTTACGTGATGGTACATCTACCCCTCAAATTAAGGTGCAATTGCAGCATGGGCAGGTATACACTAACTTTAATCTGACTAGCAGGGATAACAATAGCAGTGAAGATGCGGCAGCATGGACCCCAGCAGAGGCTAACAATCTGAATATGTACACCAGAGTTCCCAGCAGGCTTGTCCTGGGTGGTCAGCCCAGGCTGAAACCTACGTTGCCACGTCTTCACTCCTTTTGTTACTCATGGTGGCTAGATTAAAGCTAGCATGTGTATGCCTATCCATGCTACAATTACATCTTCATTTGGGTGTAGATGTACCCTGTGAGTTATAGACATAGTTCAGCCCAGTGTGTTCTGTGTGGCACCTGTATGTGAGGTAGTTAAAGGTTGGGTATAACCAATAGGTCCTTGGGAATTGCTGAAACAGACTTAGTGGTTGTGACTGGTGTTTTTACTGACTGTTTAGTGTACTTGCCACTAAGTGGTTTGTTTGGCTTCATATGTCCATGTCAAGAGAATGTTGTACTCCCCAGTGGCATTCTTTGCCTAACCATACCTGTGGTTGTAGCATGTTGCCTGGAAGCGTTTGCATTCTCCCTGTAAGGATAGGGTCCTCCTACTCCCCCTTAAATCTGAGTTCTCCGAATTCCTCCCCTGCCTGCGCAGTAAGCTCAGTTTCTACATACTCCCTCTACAAGCTTTCAAATTCTGTCTTGGCTGTGTTACATGCCCCCACACATTGTCCCTCCTGCCTCCCTCTCACCTGAGTTGCACTCTGTCCTATCACCCCAGTCATACTGGCTAAAATGAACTTCTACCACATGCCTCTTCCTCCTACTGGTTCTGCTCTGTCCCCTCACACTGTCTTTCCCCTTCTGTCTTGAGCTGGCAATTGCCACTGGAAGTGGTTCAATTCAGTTGCCAGAATAAGTAGACAAGAGGAACAATTAAGTCTATGCCTACACTGCAGTATAAGCTCAGGGTTCGAACTCTGGCTTAAACTAGCCCCAATTTCATCTATAAACAAATTGTGCTGACCCAGGGTTCCAGGACCCCACGGGGGTGGAGGGTCTGAGTCTGAGACAAACCAGAACCCACGGTTCAAGCCCTATTGTTTTGCAGTGTAGACACTGCCCCATCACTTCAGCCATAGTAATATACTGGTGTGTGACATCCCCTGCCTGAATTCTAGATGTTACAGAGACAGACATCCCACTATCAAGCAAACTTGCTTAGGAACATTTCCTGTAACTGATGACACACTGAGGTATCCCAACTCATCCAAGGTAATCCTGGATGAGTGGAAGGAGGCTCACTATCTCTATTGGGGAATGGAGGAAGTGGTTCTAGCTGTCTGACTGCTCTCCTCCCCAAGGTCAGCTCCTGAAGCCTCTGCAACCTCCTCCTCCAGTTCCTCATTACTAGGATGACCATATTTCCCTATGCTGAATACAGGATATCTGGTAAAATTACTCGTATTCAAGTGAGTTCAACAACAATCAGTCAGAACTACGCAGTGCAAACGTTCAAATTAACATCAAGTTGACTGAGCCCCTGTTAAAAAGAAATACTGTGTAGTTGGATTCTTTTTATTTACCTTCTTATCTTTAAGGCTTTAGGGTTCACACAGGGCGAGGAGACACACACACACATTCCAGTACACCTCCCTCATGCTCCTGGTACCTGGCACTGTTTCTTCTCGATGCAACATGCTGGGGGCGGGGGGACACATGCACACGGGGTCATTCCGTTTTCTGCCAGGGTTCACACCAGAATGTGGCCAGCAGCAGCCTTTCGGCACTGTGTGGAAGGGAAGGGATGGGAGCTACAGGAATGAAGGGGAAGGGATGACCTGGCCCATGTCTTTACAGAGCTCATCTCTTTCCCCCACTCCTTCCCTGTGGCTGGAAGCAGCTTGTCCCTTCCTGCCCACACAGTGTCGAAAGCCAGCTAACACCTCCAGGCTGCTGCTGGCCACTGATATAACCCAGCTGCATCCTGTCCCCCAGCTACAGGGCGGGCAGGAAGGGATTAAGCCCTAAGGATACATTGTGCACCAGGTCCCAGGGAACCTGACTGCAGGAGCTTCAGTGAACCCCACCAGAGAGGTGGCTCAGCAGGGGAGGGTGCCTAGGGACAGAGCAGCTCTGTGCTCCCTGGCAGCAGGACACAGGGTTGGGGGAGGGGAATGTGTGTGAAGAGGGTGCTAAGCCCCTGCCCGGGGGCCTGCTGTGGAGCTTGCAGGGTTGGGGAGCAAATAGGTTGGAAATCGTTTCCCCCCCACATCACTCCAGAGCTCAGCTGCGGGGTGAAGAGGCTTCCCCGTTCCAGTGCTGTGTGGGGCTTTGGCACATGCAGGGCTCAGCTTCTCCTGGCCAGTGCACCGGGCCAGAGGTTCTTGGGCTTTCCCGGGGCGCCAGCTCAGCCAGCGGCAGTGGGGGAAGGAAGGAGCTTGCTGGCCATGCTGTTGGTGAGTTGAGCGCTCTGACCAGTGGCTGGTTCTCCACACAGTGCTGGGATCGGGACACGTCCCACTGGGGGAGGGGGTATGGAGGACCAGCGGGACCTGGGGGGTGAAGAGGCAAAGCAGGGAGAGGACAGCGAGAGGGGGAGCATGTAAAAGGCCGATGGGTGGGCAGCAGAGGCTATATGTAACCGGCTGCTGCCTGGCCCCTGCCCACACTCATCAGCCCTGCAGCTCGCAGCACGCAGCCAGTGCCAGCCGGAAACAGGACAGGAGGCGAGGCCCTGCTGGCCAAGATCCGGCACACAGCAGGGGCTGCACTGACGGACCAGCAGGAGGGAGCGGCTTGCCCCATGCGCTGCAGCTTTGCCCCACCAACAACCTTGCACACCCACCCCCCATCGTCAACCACTGGACCCACACACTCACCACTCTTGGGTGGGAGGCTGGTGAGCAGGGATCCAGCCAGCAGCAGGACCTGCCAGTACTGGTGGTGGGGAGACAAAAAATATGGGACAATTTGCCCATTTTAAAAAAAAGAGTCAGGATACTTGCAGGAGGGGTTAAATAAGGGACTGTCCCTTTAAAAATGGGACAGCTGGTCACTCTACTCATCACACCTCTGAGAATCCATTGTGCGCTCATGGCCTCCTCCTTTGCCTCGGCCACACCCTCTGCAAGATACCCAGGGGTTCCTGCACTATCCTTAGAATTGGGTTCCTGGCCACTTTCAACCCTGAATGCTTTAGCCTCATCCACTGGGTTCTTATTCTTATCCTCCAGGGCATGGTGAAAATCACATTCTGCTTTTTCAATCAACGTATGAACATTAGGACGACCCATATCAAACACCGTTTTAACTGCCTCTCTCCCCTCTGGAAGTAGCCCATCTATAACAAGCTCTGGGAGCCTCAATCATCCTGGGCAGGATTATTCGTGACCAGAGAATAAGCAAGAAAAAGTCACTCTTCATATTCTGCAGGGGGCTCCTTATGCTTCTGCTTAACAGCACTGATGCTGGTGATTGCTGTGTCAGATCCAAATAAAACTTAGATAACCTATAACACAGGGACTGCCACTGTCCCTGACCCATATAACCCTGTGGAATATGCAGCTAAACCCCCAAGCCAATTCCCTTCTGCAAAATTCTCTCCCAATCCCTTCTAGTCAGTTCACAAAATACAACCTGCTCTCTAGTTTTCATAAGCCACTTAAACACTTCCTCTGTGTCCCTGCTCCTGGGAAAAGGACGTATTTCTTTCATTTTGGTTGATATCTCTTCTAGTGAAAGGTTTTTAACTTTCAGCTCTGTATGCATATCACTCTGATTGTTTTGGACTGTGGACATGATTATAAGCTCCATAGGTGCAGCTTTAGAGTCCAGATTGCTCAAGGAAGGAAAAAATGGATTATAAGGAGGTAGAGTTTCATCAGACAATATTAATGCTTCTCTTTCAAAAAGTTTCACTGTCTGATTAAGAGTGCTTGTCTGATCTGTATTTTCCAGTTGTACTGCTTCTAGCTGTGCTTGCAGAACACCATACTGCTCCTTGAGAGGTTCACATTCCTGAGCTTTCTCAATCAATGCCTCAGAATACCTAACACACTGTGCTCGTAGCTCAGTGACCTTGTCTCTCAGTTCTTGTATCTCACCCTCCTGCACATCCTTGAGTTCAGTTTTATATTTTACATTCTAGTTTCAGTGCTTCATTTGTTCCACAAAAGCTCCGGCTGCTACTATCAGACCCTGAACAACCACAGCTTTTACCCTTTTCTTAGCCAAGAAAGTTGCTTTCCAGCAGTTAAGCCACCACCGCAAGTGGATTCCAGCTTCTTAGGATGTCCAACACCTTAAGAGGACCCACATTATGTAGATAATTATCTACATAGCTCCCCAGTGACTCCATTGTCTCTTAAAAATGCCTTAAACCTCTCAATATTCTTAGGTAATGGTCCCTGGGATATTGGCTGTCAGCCCAATCTGCAAACTTCCTGGTTTGCCAGAATGTTGGATTGAGGTTCACTTACTCAGCCGATGGATCTAACAAATATTTATTAAAGCAAAACACTCATTAAGTAGTGATCAATTACTCACCAGTGGGAAACTTATCAGGACGGTCTCATCACATTCACCTCCAGCACTGGACAAAATAGCTTCAACCTCCGTTTGTTACGCAAACTTATTTATAACTTTTTGTTATCTTTTCTTACACATATATATTAGTCTTATTTACATGTTAACTTTCCTCCCCTGTCAGTACAGGTTTAGAATTAGTTCAAACCAGTCTTTTCTAGCTTTTTAGTTACTTTATCTTTTCTTGTTCTGTCAAACATGATTACTGTAAAATTTTTTACACATGTGCAACACTAAACATGATTATTCTGCAATTTTTACACGTACACAGTTCTACTTATGCTTACACTATTAAATGTTATCGTAACAGCCTCTTAAAATCCACAGCAGGCTTCTGTCAGTCCTAAATGTGTCTTCACTCCCAACACACTGAACCTGTGCTCTGTGAGTCCGCCAAAAGTATCCCATGGACCGACTTTCTTTGTCCTCTGAGCAGTCAAGTTTGATGGACAGTCAAGTTTTCCCACACTGCACCAAGAACAAAGGGCTAGAGCAACCATGTTTTAGGAGGGTGCAAGGAAGTCTGGGATATGGGAAGTTGGACTCAGGCCCTCATAATGCAGTGTAGATGCTGGAGCCTCAGGTTGGGAACCAGGGCTCAAAAATTCCTAACCTGGATTTACAAATGAGTGTAGATGTTCATGCCATAGGTTAATAAACGCAGGATCTGCTAACTCAAATTGTACTTGCCCTGGGCTTACATTGCAGTGTAGACATACCCTAAGAGACCGTGCCATTGTTTGTGTTGTATTCCACAGATTTGCATTCTAGCGTTTAGCTCTGGTGATTTTTGGGGGAGGGGGAGGGTGGGCTGTATCTCAGGAAGTCCATGCTCAAACAACCCCACATTTGGACCACTAATCATAATCCAGACCCTCTAGTGCACTGCAATTTTCAAGACAATAGAAGGAAGCACATGAATTTAGAATACTCAGAAAAATCAGCTGTTAAACAGCAAGTTCATCTTAACCTTAACTATAATGGTGTTACCACCCCATTATAATAACTGTAATTATGCAAACTAAAAAAAGGTAAATCAGATTTCAGATTTCAACGCAAAAGCTAATCTCTTTGACCACTGTACAGCACTGCACAATTGCCTTGGAGTATTATGTGGCTTTTTTGTTTTGTCTTACTCCAATTTATCAGGGACTGATCACTGGTAGAAGACAGAAGATTGGATTTACACATGATTGACCAATACTCTAACCAAGAAATATAAAACCTGTGGAAAATTAGTCCTATTTACATGTTAACTCTGCAGCAGATATTATATAATCTGTGTAAACACTGAACTGTGGTTACAAAGTAGCAGCCTTCTCTACATTCTTTTCTACATGCCCAAGCATCCATCTGAGGAGTGACAAAAGCAGCAAATGCAATATTTCTGCTGAATAAGCATATTTGGAAGGCACCTGACGCTGGAATTGCAAATTGCAGGCAAAGAGAGAGACACATTTCAAACTTGAGAAGACTTCAGGTCCTTTTAAAAGTCCCCCTCCAGAAACAGGTTTGCAACGGTAAGCTCATTTCTGAGAAGTCATTGCAGAATTTCTGAATCTAACTGGCTATCAATGGTTTACTACATATTTTAATTCTGGTTGGAAGTAGTGTACGTGAAAGAGGATAAAAAAAATCAGGCCTTTTGGTTAGAGCCTCTCAAAAGCACACCAAAGTCTTCAAATCCTCTGAAAATGTCCCCTAACCCATAGGATGCAACTTTTTTTCTGTGCCAGCACAACTTCTCCTCTTCCTATATCTTGAGGAAAGAGAGAGCATGCACCCTTGTCCCCTAGAGCATCATGCATCTTTAGGGGAGATGATGTACTCTCTTTAATCAGCAGACTTTCACACAGGTTGTATGTCTCTTCCCACCATGCCTCTCCAGCCATTAAACTTGTTTGGGTAGAAACTATGGGGCATTCTACCTGCTAATTGGGAAGGTATCAACAGGTAAAGTGCCAAATTTGACAGATTATCTGCTGTGCTTCCATGACACTATGTTTAAATCTCCTATGCTCAGAAGCCCCAGAGTGCACTAGCCTACAGTGCTGTGTGATACTTCTAAATGGATTTGACACCAAAAATTACGTATTGCTGATTAGTTCTAGGATCAAACTTTTCGAAACATCTAAAGGTTTGGGTTTGATTTGCTTCAAAGAATAGGAAATTGTTCAGTCTGATTCTTATCTGCTCCTAATTAATCTAGCCAGCTCTAATTATTTTTAATTTGTTTCCATGTATGCTTTTGTATTAAAAATATAAAATTAACAAGAAAATATGCATTTGCATGCTGAGGTCATTAAGTTATATAAAAATGTTCTGAGAGCTTCTAGTATCAAAAATGTTATATAAATGGTATTACCTTGTTATTTTCTGGATTGTTTTAAAAAAATCAAGTAAACACTGTTGATTATTTCCAGCCCTTTAAAATAGAACATTTAAACCATTCTACATGGCTGGAGACAGACAAAAATGGGCAGACTGTGACAACTAAAGTGAAAAGAACTAGGAGGAATTCCAAACAGCCAGAAGTTTCCAATCCTTACTATGTCCTCAGTGTGGAAACTACAGAAGATATCTCTGACAATCCAGCTGTTTGACTGGAACAGAGAGATGTGCAACACACACCTGTGGATGACTAGTAAGTCCAACCCATAGGAAAAATCAAGCATGTCCACAAAGAGATATCCAACCATTCAAGACTACAGACAATACTGGTTGGAGATTCTATATCAAGAAGAAACGGAAAACATTCTGCAAAAGACAGACAAACAACAGAACAATGCGCTGTTTTCCTGGAGCCAAGACACAAGACATGACTAAGATTGGACAGCCTTCTGAAGTGTGTGGGGAGGTAAGAATCTGCTGGTGATGGTGAATATGGATACTAATGATGCTGCTTCACAGAATACCTCACAGATTACAGATGACTTTAAGGGAACTTGGAATGGTGCTGAAGAAGAACGTCCAAGTGATCTTCTTGGAGATAATTCCTGTCTTGGGAGTGAAGAAAGAGAGAAGATTCTGGAAGTGAACCACTGGCGAGGTAACCAGTGTCAGGTGGAGGATTTTGGTTTTGTGGAACATTAGTCCACCTTCTGTGGGAAGAGAAAATTTTGAATGGCTTCCATCTCAGTAGCAGGGAAACCAATCTTCATGGAGACAGGCTTGCTAGATTAGTTATGAAGACATAAAACTAACAACAAAAGGGGAGGGTGAAAAGAGTGAGCAAAAGAGGAGGGGGAATAGCACTCTATGTCAAAAATTGCATTACCTGTTTCCAAGTTCCTGACAACTTGGAAGCAAATGACGTTGAATGCTTATGGATCAATCTTTTAACTGATATATTACAAGATGGAGTGTTAGTTGGTGTCTGCTACACACCACTAAATCACACTAGAGAATAAGATGATCTATCTCTAAAGCACCTGTTTATTATGGGGGTAGGAAAAAAAGCTGCACTACCATAGACTTCAATCTGAGTGACATATGCTGTAAGTCTCATGCTGCCAGTATGAATTCCAGAAATTTATAAATGATAATTTTCTAACTGAAAAAGTGTTGTACCCAACATGGAGGACTTTTACATTAGATCTCATCTTAACAGATAAAGAGGAATTGATCACAAAACTAAAAATTAGTGGCAGTTTATGTACCAGTGGTTGTGACTTGATTACACCTGTAATGTGCACACAGAATAAAGTCCAAACCATAATATTTATACGTGGTGTTTTAAAATGGTCAATTCATAAAGCTGAAAACAATTATAAGCAGATCAGTTGAGAGAAGGAATTTAAACCAAAAAAAGGGAATGGGAATTAGGAACTGTCTCAGAACATTTTACTAGAGGCCCAAACAGGCATGATCCCATAACTGAGAAAGAAGGCCACACTGATTAAAAAACCCAACAAATCTGGCATACAGGGGAAGTGAAAGCAGCTAATATTTTTTTTTAAATATAACAAATGGAAGAAAGAAGAAGCAGATAGTGATTAATATAAATCAGAACCTAGGAATAGTAGAAAGTTGACAATGGAAGCAAAACGACCCAAAGAGAAACCTATGGCCAGCAGAGTTAAGAACCATAGGAATGCTACTGGTCCATTATTAAATGAAATGGTAGAACTGTCAATAATAATGCAGAAAAGGCAGAACTGTTCAATAAATATTTCTTTTCTGTATTTGGGAAAAAGTCATATCATATATTGTGGATGAAATACTTTCCTTTTCAACAGTCACTGCAGAGGGTGATACACAGCACTCACTGAAGATAGACATCTTTAAATCAGCGGGTCCGAATAACTTGAATCTGAGAGTTTTAAAAGAACTGGCCACAAAATTCTGTGGACCATCAGTGTTGTTTTTCAATAAGTCTTGGAACACTGGGAAAGTTCCAGAGGACTGGAAGAAAACTAATGTGTTGCAATATTTAAAAAGGATAACTGGAAAAAGCTGGATAATTATAGACCCATCAGCCTGACATAGGTCCCAGGCAAAATATGGGAATGGCTGTTACATGACTCAATTAAGAAAGAATTCAAAGAAGATAGTGTAATTAATGCCAATCAATATGGGTTTATGGAAAACAGACCTTGTCAAACAATCTTTTTTTTTATAAGGTTACAAATTTTGCTGATAAAGGTAATACTGTTGATGTAATACACTTAGAGTTTTCAAGTCATTTGACTTGGTATCATGACAGTTTGATAAAGAAAATAGAATGATACAAAAATCAGTGTGACACATTAAATGGATTAAATAGTGGCTAACTATTAAGTCTCAAAATGTAACTGTAAATAGCAAATCATCATCGAGTGTTTCTGGTGGGTCCCACAGGGATCAGTTCTTGGCCCTATCCTATAACTTTTTTTTATCTGGAAGAAAACATTACATCATTACTGATAAAGTGTGGAGATGACAAAGATTGGGGGAGTGGTAAATAGTGAAGATGACATCACTGTTAAAGAGAAATCTGGATGCTGGGGACAAGCAAACAATACACATTTTAATGCAGGCAAATGTAAAGTCACACAGCTAGGAACAAAGAATGGCAGCCATATTTATGGGAAGGGGAGACTACACTGGGAAGCAGTGACTCTGAAAAGGATTTCAGGGTCCTGGTGGATAATCAGCTGAACATGAGCTGTAGCCAAAAAGACTAATGTGATTCTTAGATGCATAAATAGGGGAATATCAAGTAGAAGTGGAGAGGTTCTATTACCTCTGTATTTGGCACTGGTGCAACTGCTACTGGAATACTGTGTCCATAGTTTTGGCATCCACAATTCAAGAAGGATGTTGATAAATTGGACACACATAGATTTTAGATAGTCATGATGGTGCCTTCTGACCTTAGTTTGACCTCTTGCACACTGCAGGCCACACAACTACGCCCAACACTCCTGTAATAGACCCTTAACTTCTGGCTAAGTAACTGAAGACCTCAATCATGATTTAAAGACCAAGTTACAGAGAGTCTACCACTTACACTAATTTAAATCTTCAAGTGACCCATGGCCCATACTGCAGAGGAAGATGATGGTGAAAAAGACAGTTCAGAGAAAAGCCACAAGAATGCTTAAAGCACTGGAAAACATACCTCCCAGTGATAGTCTTAAGGAGTTCAATTTAAGAAAGAGAAAATTAATGGGTGAGATGGTCACAGACTGTAAGGATCTATATGGGAATATAAATTTGATAACAGAGGGCTCTTCAGTCCAACAGTCAAAAGTATAACAAGATCCAATTTCTGGGAAGCTGAAGCTAGCCAAATGCAGACTAGAAATAAGGTATACATTTTTAACAGTGAAGGTAAGTAACTATTGGAACAAATTTACCCAGGGTTGTAGTGGATTATCCACCAATGGAAATTTTAAAATCAAGATTGCATGTTTTTATAAAAGATACACTCTAGTTCAAACAGAAATTTAGGGAAATCGTATGGCCTGGGTTACCCAGGAGGTCAGATGAGATGATTACAACAATCCCTTTTGATTTTATAATCTACAAAACTCTTAGCTCCTAGTGACTAGTGACATCCATTGCCATTTGCTACTGCCAAATTCTAAGGAACCTTATTTCCCTACACTAGATTAAAAAATGTACTGTAAGTCTTGCAAATGAAGAGGTATATAGCTGTACATAGTTTAAAAGCAGGAACAATAGGATTACTTACCACATGAAGAATTTTATTTTCTGTTTCGTATACTGTGCAATCCTATCATAAAGAAAAAAGAAAGAAACAATGTGTGAGATTTAAAATCTTAGCCCTACACACATGAATGAAATTATTATTAAAAAGAAAAAAAAACCACTTTATAATGTTAGAATATGTCTTTTGCATTCACACACACATGTATATAGCGAAGTCATCTCTCCAGGGTTTATATGAATGTCTAAAGGTTATTCTGTTTTCTCTGGGAAACTTCACTGCAGTAATGTCTCATTAACCTTAGGGATCTATTCTATTTATATGACTATAGTTCTTGTTCTTTGTAATGGGAACTATGCGCCTGTATCGGGGGAGAACAGATCATTAATATAAGCAGAGATATGTATGTAGAAATGCACTATCATGTAAATGTTAGGAATACATGGCCATTTAGACCTAGATAGACATAGCCTAGTCCTAAAATTTTCAATCAGGCAAAAAAAGGTGGTTGACTTTAATATTATTTTTTTCTGGAGTGAAGACTATAGTGTCAGGTCCACAGCCAGGGAGTACCCCCTTTTTTTTACTAATGTACTGGATGGCAAGATTGAATGATGAGAAGACAAGTTGTTTCAGGGAATAGACATAATTTTAATGTCTTTTTTTTTAAGTCTTGCTTGACCTTCACCAGATTACAGGTACCATATCTGACAATCAGGGGTCTTCTTCTTTGAGCTCAAATGCATTATATATCACAATGCAATATATCACAGCAAGTTGCTATATTTTTGGACATTTACATGTGAAAAGGCAGATATCCCATCTTGAGTTATATTTACAGATTTCTGTGAAACAAAAGCAGATTATTATTGTTATTCATTATTTATATTAACATAGTTCCTAGGAGCCCTTGTTAGGGACTAGGACCACATCTTACTAGGCACTGTCCAAACACCGAACAAAAAGATGACTCCTACCCCCAAGATCTTATAACCTAATTATGTCAGAGAAACTCATACCACTGATACTACAGTAACAATATAAAAAAACACATTACTTCTAAGTTCAGTTTTTAAAAAAAAACGTAATATTTTGCCTATAATTTTGGGTACACAAGGGTTTCTCAACCTTTTTTCTTAGCAAGAACTAGATGTTAATAGAGAGATTGTCTCACAGATACCTCTTCACAGACCACAGTAAGTATCTAATCTTGAGTTTAGCATACAGTGAGGCAAATTATGGTGTAAAGACATGTGACACTGTTGAGATAACAGTAATAAGTACATAAAAATAGATTACTTTTAGGGACTCTTTTTAATGGCCTCTCATTTTGCATTTAAAACACAATCATTTGCTCCTGGAAAAGATAAAATTTGTATGCAAATGTATTTGTTCTTCCAAATCTAGCTCTCAGTTTTCTATGTGGTTTGTGCATATTTAAACTGTTTGTGTGAACAACTCTGTCTTTTGCAAAATAAATATTTGTGAAGGCAAAGTTGTGGGCACACATTTAGATGACACACTTACTCTACTTAGAAAATATTGCTCTTACAAGCCAAAAAGTCGCACAACCATACTATCTTATGATAGGTTACATCAATTTTATTCTGAAAAAAAAAATCAGAAAGAAAACCCTTAAAGCACTCAACCATAAACATAGCACAATGGAATTACATGCACCTGGATTTGTGATGCTCTTCATTTAGAAGAGAGTTGCATTTCTCTGTCATTTCCCTGACAGCAGAGATGTTATGGTTTACAAATCCAGCAGGGTTTGCTCACACTGGAATTGAGGTTGCCACTGAAAATAGTGACAACAGGGATTAGTTTTCATATTTCTTGTTGACAGATTTTTTTTTCTAATAGAATCCATGAATTCTCCACCGTCTTATATTAAGGTAAGTGAAATGTGGACCCTAATTAAACTACTTGGCATTGACTTTTAAATGGTAAGTGGATAGGAAAGTAGGGGACTGTCAGCTTTATTCAGTGCAAAGATGTTATAATTGCAACTGACCACAAAGACATAGGTACATTTTATTTATTTGTTTATTGGATGGATGGAAATTGCTTACAGGAAGAGAATAGATTATCTTAGATATTAAAAAAAAAATAAAGGTCCAAAATGTTCCTGGCTCTTGTGCAGTTATACAGGAAGGGCTTGTGGAGCCTCTTCTCTGTGTGTCCTCTGTATGGATCAGAAACAATTGTAGTCCCATCACTTGTGGCCCACAGAAAGAAGCAGGCTTCTCCATCCTAAGGGCTAGTGCAGCATGTGCACGCATCAGGGATCAGGCCTCCTGAAGAGCAATCTCTCCCCAAGCTCCCTGTGACAAAGTGGCTCCGTGTTACTCTAACAAAGGCCTGAATAACATAATCTGGATCAAAATCGGTATTGGCAGTAGATTTCTAAATACGTAAGAAATGCATTCACACTTCTTAGCTCATTTATCATAGCAAGGATAATGAAATTTGTCAGTCTTGGTCAAAGGCTACTAATCCCTCAGCTCGCACTTTGATTGAATTCCATTACAGGTGGTTGGTCTGTTAAGTGTTTTTCACTAGGCCAAGCACATACTTTGATTTCCAAGAATAGAGCTTAGGGAGAACATAAACCCTAATTATAAAAAATTTAAATATTGAATATTTGCAGGTCAGATCAAATTATCCATCACCACAACAATGAAACAGCCCTGTCTTCATCTCTCCTTTCATGACAATATGCCTCAGAGCAACTAGATTTCTGCCCAACAGAGTAACATACAATATTAATACCAGGCAGTTACATGCTCAGCTTGTGAAGCTGAAGACACTGGTTTTAGATAGTAATGTTGAACAGCATGGCATAAAAGTATATGGACACAGGCATGCTGCACAAGCCATAAAATACCATTTTATATCCTACTGATAGAACAAGCAAAACATTTGGGGTCAGATAAGACTATACAAGTTTCAGAACCAGTTTTTTCCCCTCTAGTTTTTTCCCCTCAGTTTTGAAAATGTCACTTCTTTAAGGTTCCCCAAAAAGAGAGAGACGCAATTGTGGAATGAAGATGGCATAGATAACATTTAATTATGATTTCCTGGCCAGAAATTAGATGAGATTCTTTTAGAGTATCTTAAGTGTTTAATAAAATCTGAGTAAGAGAAAGAAATAATTTTGCTACTACTCAGCTGAGGTACAATAGGGATGCTAGGGAAGCATGAAGGGGCCTGGGATGCCTCAACATAGCTAGCAACACATCTGAATTTTTCATTCTCCAGCAGAAAAAGTCAGTCCAACAGTTACATAATCAGCTCTGCATATAATGTCTTGAAAGTAGTCAGATATATTTCCTTCAATGTAAACTTTATTCTTTTACACTGACACCCACTTCAAGGTCCCTTTACACTAGGAGGGTGGTGTAAAGGACCTTCAGTGTAAACAAGTGGTAGGCCCAAACTGCTGTATCCCCATTAGAAAGGGGAGATCACCACTTCCTTATTACTAACATTGATGGTTCACTAAACGTGGGCCCTTAAATCTGTCACTGATCAAGATGTGGCTATTGTTCATCCTGTACTTCAGATCAGTAACATGATTTGGGAAAATAATATTTTCTTTCTTTAAATGGCAGTTGCTTGAAACTTCTGGTGGTTTAGAATGTTGGAAGTAGGTTTGATAGAAATAAATTTGTGAGCAGACTGTAGATTCAGTAGGTAAGAGATGGTTACTCACTTTGTGCAATAAGGTTCTTTGAGATGTGAGTCCATGTGGGTGCTTCACTTTAGGTGATTGTACACCCTGCGCCTCTAGTCGGATTAGGGTGACCTGACAGCAAGTGTGAAAAATCAGGACGGGTTGGGGGCGGGGTAATAGGATCCTATATAAGAAAAAGACCCAAAAATCAGGACTGTCCCTATAAAATCGGGACATCTGGTCACCCTAAGTTGGATAATTTTGACAGCAATACCTGGCTGGGCCGCACATGCGCTCTCCTCATCTCACGCCTGCAGCAGCAATTAACTAGTGCAGTGCTGTGCGCCCCCACCCCCCAGTTCCTTCTCTACCGCAGAGGAATTAATTAGAACTCCGAAGTAGAGAGGAGGAGAGTGGGTACTGGAGCACCCACAAGGACTCACATCTCAAAGAATGTCCGTTATTGCACAAGGTGAGTAACCCTCTCTTCTTCTTCAAGTGGAGTCACTGTGAGTGCTCCATTTTAGGTGACTGTAGAGCAGTGCCCCTCAGGGGAAAGGAGGGGCTTCAGAGTTAGGTCTGAATGGACCATAAGACTGTGTGTCCCAGCCAAGTGTCAGAGGCTGAGACCTGATCAATGATGTAGTGTTGAATGAATGTGGGAGGAGATGTCCAAGTAGCTGTGTTGCATATGTCAGTAATAGGCACATTATGCAGGAAGGCAACCGACATAGCTACAGCTCTTGTGGAACGTGTTCTAACCCATGAGGGGGGTTGCAGTTCATATTGCCAGTAACAGAGCTGAATGCAATATGAAATCCATCTGGAAAGTCTCTGCTTAGAGATGGGTTTGCCTTTGGAACCGTCCATGGTGGAGAGGAACAATTTAGGAGTTTTCCTGAACGATTTAGTCCATTCAAGATAAAAGCACCCTTCTAATGCCCAGGGTGTGGAAAATAGCTTCTTGCCTGTCCTTGTGAGGGTTAGGGAAGAATGTGGGAAGATGGATAGGCTGATTGATGTGGAAGGAAGAATGGACTTTAGGCAAAAATTTGGGGTCAGGTCTGAGAGTGACCTTGTTTTTGAGAAAACCATATAGGGTGGTCCAGTCATAAGAGCACCAATTTCTCCCATGCATCTCGCAAATGTGATGGCAACTAGGAAGGCCATCTTCATGGAAAGATGTAGAAGAGAACATGTGGCCAGAGGTTTGAATGGGTGCGGTTGTGAGAGATTAAAGCACTCAAGTCAGGTCCCACTGGGGTGTTGGGATTCTGGATAGAGGTTGCACACTCCCTAGAGGAATCTTTGGTAATTGGGTGAGCAAAGACTGAAACGCCATCCACTTTGTCATGGAATGTTGTAATGGCTGCCAGATGTACCCACAGAGAACTAATTTAAAGGCCGAATTTTTTAAGGTAGAGCATGTAGTCCAGGACCACTGGTATGGTAGAGGTGATGGCGTTGATTTGTATGTTTAAGCACCGCATCTGGAATCTCTTCCATGTATGTAGGTATGTAGCCCATGTAGTGGGCCGTCTGCTATTTAGCAGGATGTCTTTAAGTTCTCAGAATAAAGTTATCTCCTTGCCCTGGAACCATTGAGGAGCCAAGCTGTGAGATGGAGTGACTTCAGTTTTGGATGCAGACTCTGAGTCTGGTCCATGTCTTGAGAGAGGAGATTCAGAAGAAGTGGGAGGAGACACGGGGGGCATGATGATATCTGTTTCAGGTATGGGTACCAGGTTTGCCTGGGCCATGCTGGTGCTACCAGCATGACTTTGGCTTGATCACAATTCTGATCTTGTGCAGAACCCTGGACAGCAATGGGATGGAAGGAAAAGCATACAGGAGGGATGCATACCATGGAATGAAAAATGCATCATCACTGGATCCTGGTCTCAAAAGACCCGCTCTGGAGCAAAAAACTGTACATTTGATGTTTTGTTTTGTGGCAAACAGGTCTATTGCGGGGAACCCCCATCGTTGAAATAGGCTCTGGATAATGCAGATGTTGATTTCCCACTAGTGGTCATTCGAGAACCTTCGACTTAACGCATCAGCCATGACATTCTGAGACCCCGGCAGGTAGGTGTCTGATATGGTGATGTTATGTTGTATGCACTATGTCTAGAGTTTTATGGAGTCACTCCTCCCTGCTTGTTTATGTGGAACATGCAGGCAACATTGTCAGTCATGATCTGTATGTTTTTATCTTAAATCGGAGGCATAAAATGTGCAGAGGCTGAGACTTCTGCACATTTTCCTCTGCAGACTGCGCGTAGTTCCAATACATTGATGTGGAGTGTTGATTTAGAAGGAGACCCTCTTCCCTGTACTCTGAGCTTTCCTAGGTGGACACCCCACCCCAGTAGAGAGGCATCCCTTGTGATTATCAATTCATGAGGAGGCTGAAGGAAAGGGACACCAGCGCAGACATTTGTGCGGGTGAGTCCACCATGGTAGTGAGTCCTTGACCTTCACTGGCATACTCAGAAGTTTGTTCAAATTGTGTTTGTATGGTGTGAACACCATCTTGTGCATGTGCAGACTGGCATGTTTCACCACATATGTGGTCGCCATCACGTGACCTAGTAGCTGAACACAGGTCCTGGCCGATATCCTTGGGCTGTGCACTGAGGTATTGATGAGGTTCATTAGAGTGGTGAATCTCTGAAGAGGTTATGATGCTGATGCTTCTAGATAATTTAGGTGCATGCCGATGAAGTCCAGTTTCTGGACTGGAGTCAGTCTGGACATTTGGGCGTTTATTTGTAGACTGATACTGGTGAAGAGCGACATTGTCTGATGCGTGACTGCAATGGTTTCTGCCCGAGTGCGAGCCTTGATCAGACAGTCATGTAAGCAGGGGTATATGACCCCGTGCATGCGAAGGTGGGCTGCCGCCACAGTAAGGACTTTGGAAAACACTCGGTGGGTTCGTGGAGAGGTCAAAGGGTAGTATTGTACATTGGAAATGGTCCTGTCCCAGTACAAACTGAAGAAATTTCCTGTACATAGGGCGTATGTGAAAATATGCGTCTTGCAGGTCGAGGGCTGCAAATCAATCCCCTTGTTCCAGTGCTGAAATGGTTGTAGCTAATGTAACCATTCTGAATCATTGTGTTCTGATGAATTTGTTTAGCTTCCTGAGATCGAGGATGCGTCTCATCCTCCAGACTTCTTTCAGGTGAAAAAATAATGGGAATAGAAGCCCTTCCCTCTGTGATGGACCAGAACTGGTTCTACTGTGCCCAGTTGTAGGAGATGCTCCACTTCGTGTCTCAGGCAGATTTCAAAATGGGTGAATGGGTGGGAAGGGCACAGAATTCACTCATCACTGAAGTGGGAACAGAGGGAGCTATCACTTTTGCTACTGCTATTTGGCTGGATAGAGTTTTCTGCAAAGTTAGATTAAACAGTACAGCAACACATTGGTCTATTTTTCAGGGTTAGATTAGGATACGGAAAAGGAAAAAGCTTGGTTTTTTTTAAACTAAATGAAGCTTACAACTGGCAGAATTAAATGAAACCTAAAACAGAGGATCCAGGGAATTCTTTTCAGTGCCTGTGATTTTCTCCTATCTGTGACATTGCTGGTTTTCACATTTGCAGGATTTAGGTGTCTTTCAATAAGATGCATGAGGGAAGTTAAAATTAATTTGTCCCAGAAGCAAAACAGCTACCTTAGGTCACATCAAGCAGGGAGAATGTGCACTGTGCTGTCACAGAGAAGACAGGTTACTTAAAAACAAACAACCTCTTCCACTCCCCAAATACTCAGCAGTTGCCTAGTGAGTATATTCACTATTGTTTTTTTCAGTTGTTTATAACAATTAATATCTCCATCTCCAACCCTAGTCAATTTAAGCGATGCAAACACTTCAATGTGTGATTGTGCAAAATTTCAAGTTTCAAAATGCAATCATTTTTTTCTGGAGTCCTCTTCCAAAATATATGCTTAGAATTTCTTTATAATGATAATAATAGTCTTTTCCTACACTCCTATGACTCAAAAATGACTCAAGATGTTTTGCTCAAACTTAAAAAAAAAAAAAATAGGGAAAGCCCAAAGATGGAAAATTGCAGCCCAAGGGCTAATGTTGCAGAAAACGTGAATACCTGGAATTACAGTGGATAATTTTTGCAGTCTTGTATTAGATTAATCAGTATGCTCCGGAGTCACAAAGGAGACATATGCCTAGATGGTTAGACTGAGTTTATGGCTGCTTTGCTTTGCTAGAGCAGCACAAAGCAGCTGGAACTCACTGGTGAATCAATGGCATTTTTCCCCAAGTGTGTACTACCTATATTCGCTTTATTAAATATTCAGTATGCATGATGGACTACATATCCACATGCATGCTTATATCATAATATACCACGTCTGACTCACAGAGGTAATGATGTACCTTTAAAGTATGTATATTAATGAACTGACTTGTTGGAACAGATGGACAGCATGAAAAATGCTGGTTTTAAAAAGAATTTTACACATACCCCCCGGTAGACCTGAACAGTTTACTTTAAGCTGTGTTTCTTTGTCACACTAAAATAATGTCAGTTTTTCATCTTTTAGAACAATGAATGTATATATATATATTTTTTTTTAAATCAAAGTTATTTACTTGGGAGAGCTTCGTAACTAACTATTCATTAGTGTCCTTTATTCTGCAGAGGAATTTGTGCAGTTCTCAAGTTGGTATTAATACACATTTCAAATCCCTATAGAAAAATTACATATTTTTTCACTTCTTGTTCTGACATACTGTGTAGGGATTCTGTGCTCTAGTAAACAGCTGACATATTTTGACACAGAGATGGCAGTATTTCATTGGTGGATCTTTGTATAATCAGTTTAGTGGTAGCACACCGTTTGCTTTGGGGCACAGCTCTTTATGGAGCTCCCAAGTGGGAAGGTGATGTGGGGATACCACTGCACCCCTTAAGCAGGAGGTGGAGCCTGAGCTCCCTTCCCCTGGGTGGTGTGAGTACAGTAAAAAGGGATATTTTCCCCCAGCCCATCCCGGCTTGGCTTGTATTGCTAGTGACTGTGTAATGCCAACAGACCACTGACATCGGTGAACAGGATTGAACCAGGGATCTCTGGAGCTTAGTGCATGAGCCTCTACCACATGAGCTAAAAGCTAACTGGCTCTCAGCTAGGCTGTAGAGCAGACTCATTTAACTCTAATTGGTCTCAGTGCCACTAGATGTGACACCACACCCAGAAGGCATGTGGGTTACAAATGCAACGATGACCACTGTGGCTGGCCTCTGCTCTGGAGACTCTCCCCTTTTGCTACACAAGGGCCAGTCAAAATCAGGCATTATGTGCTTTGGTATCCTTCAGGAGGAAAAGATACAGTTATATGTCTAGTTTTTAGACCACCGTTTTAAAAAATTGCTATATGCAATTGATTCTTTTAAAAATATAATAGCTAGGTAACTTATGACCACTCTCCACAAAATACCAATTTTATCCCTATTATAGACCTTAGCTTCAAGCTTTACATTTAAATCAAAACACTACAGAAATGTGTTTGCACCCACTACCTTCTAATAAAGAATTTAAAGGGGAAAATGGGACAACCTTAATTATAGTGGTGACACTGCTGGTTATAGCAAGAGAAGTTACATTCTTATTCATGCAGCCTGTAAATTCTATGTTAAAGGTTTGAGACCAAATATATATTTTTCAGGATTGTATGTGCCTGGGGAAGATGCCCCCACTTGCTAGCAGAAGTCACAAGCATGTTTTTTTATGCACAGGAAAACTGAAGTAAGGCTATATTCACTGAATCTTTGAACTTACTATCTTAACACACTATGACATCCTTTCAGTACAACGAAGGCTTTTGTGCGAATGCAGTTATTCCAAAAGAGTCTATTTCAACTCCCATATAAACAGTTATTTCAAATAGTTGTACCTGCCAAGACACCTGCCTCAAACATAAAATTTCGCTTTTCCTTAAACTTTAAATGATATATTCTTCGGGTTGAAATGTCAGCAGTTTTCTTACGAATGAACCAATAGCCTGACATAATCACTGTTAATTTTGTGTGTGAGAGAAGGCAATCAAATATATGTTTTGAACATGGCTTTATGGGGCTGCACCAACTGCAGAGAATTTTATGGAAAATAAAAATGCTGTCCATTTAAAAGTGCAATGGCGAATACATATTTTTAAAAGAAATCTACCATTTTGTTTTGAAGCTCACACAGCATTTATGTAATTAACAATAACCTGTGAGAATTGCTTTGACTCATATTAATTGCACTTTTTAAAAAAAGGCCTACTTCTCATTCAGTCCCAAATCTATACCTTACAATATGATTTCTATAAAATATTTGATTTTTACTCTGCTTATATATCTTAAATAGGCCTGCTAATTTTTTTATATTTATTGAAAATTTGGTGTGATTGTCTTAACTCAACTACTTTTCCCCTCTACAGTTCTGCAAATGAAAGAAACCCTGTGAGAATCATTGATTTTGTATGACTGTGCATGTCATGAAGACTTAAGTAGTGGGAGGCTCAGGCAAGCTTCTTAGCCAAAGAAACTGGACTAGAAAGAATATGAAAACCGTCATTAAAATTCCACCTCTTCCCACTTTTGGTCAGAGCATAAATTCTGCAAGAATAGCCACCTGTCATGGCCTGTACTTTACTACACGTGCTCCTGGCTCTAGCCTGAACCAGGAATTGTGAGCATAGATGAAAGTGATTATTTTTTAATTTCAAGCACACAGTTTGAAACTACAAAAAAAGCTCACTATGAATTCTGAGCAACAGTTTAGGAGGCTCTTATTTTAAGCCAAACCATGCATTTAAACCAAACCATTGCATTCATGCAGTGGGTTTGCATCTTTTCACTGAGATTTCCTTTTGTGGGTCTGTTTTTTTTTTGGCGGGAATCCAGAAATTTTGTTTTGTTTGAGAAATTAAAAGAGCTCAGTAGGACACCACCTATATGCAAGCAAGCCTGGAACAGAAACATTATAAATACAATTGTAATATTATCCAAGACGATTAAATTAGAAAATTCATTCTCCTTCAACAGTTTCTGTTGTCTTAGTATATATTGTTTTGAAACATGTAGCTCTATGGCCAGTCTGCTGTCAAGGCAGGATTTAGTTATGCTGAGGAACCAGATTCAGAAGGAATAAAAGTGTGGTGTATTCAGTTATTACATGTTATGATTCTGTGTTCTGTCTACTATACCTTTAAATGCAGGAAATTTTCTGCTTGCTTGCCCAGAAGTGGGGAAGGGAAACAGTACTGACAGGCAACTTAAAATGATTGTTACAAAGAGAGAGCACGCAATGTATTACTTTCTGTAGTAGTCATCTTAAACTGGCATTCCGCATTGCTCCCAACAGGCCAGTAAAAGGCTCCCTACATTTAAAAGTGCAGCACAAAGAAAGTAGAAATCAGGAATTACTTCATTATTTTCAATGGAGTTGCACAAGGGTCAAACCAATCTGAGAGAAGAATCAAGTTCAGTACGTCCCTGAAGTGGGTCAATTCAACAGCCAGCTGGTCTGGTGATCATACAGTGGCTCCTCAGTTCTTTTCCATTGGCTTGTTCTAGAGTGGGCCCTGCTGAGTCATATACAGGGGAGCCTCTCCCTCCTGTGTATTCCTTCTTCTTCCATTGGGGTTCTGTCATGACAGCACTGAGAGGGAGCAGGGCCCTCCCATTCCACTGGGTCCTGACCCAGGACCCTAAAGAGATGTTGCAGTGTCTGGACTACATGTTGGTCCACCCCAAGTTACTTCCCTGGGTCACTTCCTTCTGGGCTATAGCTCTGTTAGGGGTGTGGTCACAGTTTTTTCAGTATCAGCATAGTCTGCCAGGGGGACAACATCCCCTCCTTGGAGGTCACTCTTGGATTCCCAACTCAAACCGGGAGGCAGGGGGGAATATGGATCACAGCTTCCAGAGTGGCCTTACCAAGTCTGTACTCGCTCTTCCCATAGCTCCAGGTGTTAGACTCACTTGCTGGTGCAGCCTGTAACTGCTTTTCCTCATGCTCCTGGGCTTCCAGTGCCCTTTTAAACTGTCCCACCACTGGAACAGGCCCGCAACTGCTGAGAGGCGGGGTCTCCCTGGCCCAGTACCGCCCCATGCCTTGCTCCAATTTAGTATCTCATCTGTGAACCCCCTCTATTTACACAGTTAAAGACATCATAAAAACATCAGAAATTTTAGGAACAGCAAAATGTCATTATGGACCTACACTTATAGCTTTTGTTTGTTGGCTTATTTTAATCCCATTTTCTGGGTTGTTCTCAACCTCCAATGTAACTGTCTTCTCAAGAAACTAACCTAGATGCCTCTAAAATTCACTTATACTTGAACTGATTTACCTAGTATTAGACCTGTGAAGGAAAATGTTCATTTCATGGGAAACTTTGCAATTTTGAATTGTTTTGGGTTAATCAAAATATTTTCTTTTGATTTGATGTTACATTTCTTTAAAATATTGTAATATAAAATAAAAAAATGAAACAAAAGATCATTTTAAATCAACAAGTTCCATTCCAAAAATGTCAACATTTAATATTTCAACCTCATTTAAATGCATTTAAAAAAAATAAAAATAAAATGAAATTTAGTCAAAAATCAATGTTTCCAGAGGAAGTTTGTTTTTGACAAAAACTCATTTTCCAACAGAAGAATGCTCCATGAACATTTTTGACCAGCTCTGATACACAAAAAATTCTTTCTCAAGACCAAATTTCTAGATAATATTCCATAGCTTAGCTAATAATAATATAATAATATTCCACCTGTTAGTATCAAAAACTTCCCTCCTCATTAGTTCCTTTCCAAATTTTGAGTTCTTCTGTTGGGCCAGTTTGAAGTTTCCTCTTTTCCAATAACAAACAGCTAAAACCTCTTACTCTCTTACTTATCTAGATTCCTGAGAACCATAGCACAGACAGCTAAGGTGGTTAGAAGCCACCTATGCACCTGCCCAATTCTGGGCTGCTCCAGGGACCACAGAAGCCCCCTGCAAAGTTTAGGGACAGCCATGGAAGCCTGTCTAAGGCTTGGTCTATGCTACATACTTCCTTTGGTATAATCATGTCACTCAGGGGTGTGAAAAATCCACATCCTTGAGCAACGTAGTTATATCGCCCCTACTGCCCCCCCACACCCCACAACATAGACAGCACAATGTCAGCGGGAGAGCTTCTCCGACTGACATAGCTACTGCCTCTCATGGAGGTGGGGGGTTATTAAGCCAATGGGAGATCTCTCTCCTGTCTGCTTAGAGCAGCTTCACCAGATGCGGTGCATCGGCGCAGCTGCACCAATGTAAATGTGTAGTGTAGACCTGCCTAAGTTACAGCCTCCCTGGACTGCCAAGAATTTCACCAGTGGCTCCTCTGCCCCACCAAACACCTCTTGCATGAAAAGAGAACCTCGGGAGGCAGCCTATTGCTGTCTTCCTCATTTCCTGTGCTGCGGGGATCTTTTCCTAGCTAGACCTTGGACTTTAGAGCCTCTTTACTCAGCTGCAGCCCTTTTACCTGATGTACAAGGAGTAAGAATCTCACCATTTATGCTTAAAGGTATTGCATTATGGAGTTTGTTTTAGAGTATCAGATTTGTTTTACAAAAATTGATTTCTCTATGGACACAGTTTTGAGAAAAAAATAGTGTCAGTACAAGAAAAAAAGGTTAAAATGGAAGATGGTGAGAATCAAAGAACTTAGGGATACAGAAGAATTTCTATTTGCACTCCATGGTCAAGTATCCCTTTGATGTTTTTTCTGTTTTTTCCACAGCACAAAAAGTATTCAATTAGTGTGGCTGGCAATGCCTAAGGCAGTTTTTTCCTACTAGTTTAACATACTTCAAACAGAATATCCATTTTATTCAATACTGCCTCCTTTTAACCCTTCAAGTGCCAAGACAATAAAATGATCAGAGCAAGGCTTAGAGTTTCACTTTAGAGCTAGGTTTCAGAGTAGCAGCCGTGTTAGTCTGTATCCGCAAAAAGAATAGGAGTACTTGTGGCACCTTAGAGACAAATTTGTTAGTCTCTAAGGTGCCACAAGTACTTTAGAGCTAATGTTCCAATCTAAATCATGTATTTCAGACACCTAAATTAAAATGTAAGTTTCATTCTGAGTAAACTTAATTATTTCAGGTCAAACAATAAAGGACTCGTATGTATAGTAAATCTGAAATTTCTCTGTTTTGTAGAGCAGAATGAATTAATTTTAGAGAAGAGAGTCTATGCTTATGTTGCATACTGAAGTTTATATTATAATTTAAAGATGTTCTTTTTTTAATAGCTGTTAGGATACAATTTAGAAGATATAAGGTTTTTTCTATATCTGTCTGGTTTAAATAAGCATTTAAGACCACTAGGAGCATTACACTTAGGATATTATGGTGAATTATTTTCTTTTTGATATGTAGTATGCATTAGGGAAACTCATTAAGAAGACCACAAGGTTTAACATGCATAGGGTTTCAGTCTATTTATTTTACTTAGGAAATACATGATAGCTAAAGTGTCACATTTATCCCTTGCCAAAAAAATGATTAGTGACATGTTTAAAGGTGGATTTTAACTTGGGGCTTTTATATTATAGAATACCCATTATTTATTTCTGTTCTATATAATGGTAAAATAAAGAGAACTACAAAATAGTAGTAGTAGTGTTACATATCCACATTCAAACAAGATACCAACCAGCTCTTGCATCATCCAGAATATCCCTGCCAAAGTAACTCATGCCATCACCATTCTAATTGATTAAAATACTGAATTTATTTAAATAAATAGAGAAAAGGCAAGTTACAAATATAAGGCAAAGAACTCTATTTAGCCCTCAATATACGAATACACATACTTAGAACAAAATGTTTTTGATCTCAAAATGTGATCGTTAACGGGGATTCTTCAACAAGTGTGTGTGTGTGTGGGGGGGGTCCTCATAGGGCGCACAAGGATTGATGCTCAACCAAATGCTATTAAATTTTTTTAATCAATAATCTGGAAGAAATGTACAATTATGATGATAAAGTTTGCAGATGACATAAAGCCTGATTGTGTGATAAATAATGATTAACAAAGGCAACTGATAGAGTACTCTAGACCCTTTGCAAGCTTGGAACAATCAAGTAGCATGCATTAATACAGCCAAAGGCCAGGTCCCTCATCTACAGAATAGAGGACTGTATCCTGGAAAACAGTGACTCTAAAAAGAACTTAGGGCTCATTGTTAATCAACTGAACATGAGTTGCCACTTTGATATTGTGGCTAAGAGGGTTAACACAATTTTTGCATGTATAGAATAGGGGTATATTAAGTAGGTGTACAAAAGTGATATTACCTGAGACTACAACTAGAATACTTGTACAGTTTTGGTATCCACCCTTTTTTTAAATAAAAGCTGCAACTTGGAGAGACACAATGAGCTAAATGAATGATTCATGACATGGAACACACACACTAGTTACTAAAGTAGCTCAATTTATTTAGCTTATCTAGGGGCTTTACTACAGGGTGGGGTAATGCTCACCATGGGAGTGAGATTTCTAAAGTATGCTAACGTGCTGCGTTAATTGTTCTGGGTAGACCCTCCTGGTGTACACTAAAAGTTCCTTAGTGTGTTTTAACATTGTACTATTTCAAACAGCACTATGTTAAAATTAAATTATATTGTTTATTTTGAAAAAACATGAAAAGCACCTATCACGGGCTCTAAGCATCTTTAAGATATCTTACTACCATACATAAACAACAAAATTATACCAGATCCAGTCGGACCTAGTCTCACCACAAAGCCCAAAGGAAAATTAACCAGAACATGGAAAAATACATAAATACCCTCCCTTCCCTAAGAATATGAGCTGTTGTCCCTCACCAACATTAGAGAAAATAGATAGGCTTTGCAGTACGACAACAGGTTTGATTTACATCAGAAAGATACCTTTTTCTGCCGATTTTATTTAGTTTAGATTAGACACTTTTCAACTGCTAGGCTCCAAGTGACAATCTCTTGCTGTCCATTTGCCAGTATAGCCCACTCATCTTCTAACTATATACCATTTTCTGCAGCTGCTTTGCCCTGTCCAATCAGGTATAGACAAAGCAAAATCTGCATCCTCCTTTGCTATCTGTGCTCTCTGCCTGCTCTTGGGATGCTGCATTAGTAATCATGATGCTTTCACTTTCTACGAACATTCTTGGAAATTTAGTCTTGCTCACAGTAATACTTCAAATTGCAAATGAAAGGGTCATGGATACCAATGAAGTGAATTGGCAGGTTTTATTCAAAACAATTTTTATAAATATATACTTCTATTGTATTTGTCTAGCTCTTGTCTATACAGCCACTTTTAGCTTATCTTTGACAACATTTAGCAGGGAACATGGAATATTGTGTGTTAAATTCTAGACACCTTATTATCAGAAATATATTGACTAATTTCAGGGAGTTCAGAGAACAACAAAATGATTAGGGGTCTGGTTGCTGTCTGATTTATGATGAAAAACGTCAAGTCTAATATGTATCAGTTAGGTAAGCAACAAGAAAGCATACAGCAAGGAATCATATGCTGGAAATCAGAGAAAAAGGGGAATAGAATATGTTGGGGGCGGAAAAGGGGATGATGAAGTGAGGATCAGCTGGAGATACTGCAATAATTTGTTTTGACTTTTTGGAGAGAAAACCCATCAATATCCTTGAAAACAATTAAAATACAAACATTCTTTCCTAATATTACTAGTAAATAATTACTGTAGTTGCAACTGAGATGTTGCTCACACACACCCCTCCTCCATCCACTCCCACCAGCCCCCAAAATGCACACAAATTCTCCTGATAAGGTGACACATTTCTAACAATTTTTGTAATGTTTTACTCTTTCTTCACCAATGTGGAAGTGATTTAGGTATGGTATACAATAAACCTGTTCTTACCTGTTGCACAATGGTTGTTAATTCCAGGCACAGTTGAACAATATTGTTTTTCAGCAGTGAGTATTCTGTCACACTGACAAATGGAGACCTGCCAGAGAGGAACAACAAGTTTGTAGGAGACCTCAGCAATCTGTGTTACTGAGCTGTACCCTCCTGTAATCATAGAATATCAGGGTTAGAAGAGACCTCACGAGGTCATCTAGTCCAACCCCCTGCTCAAAGCAGGACCTAATCCCCAATTATTATTTTTTTGGCTCCCTCAAGGATTGAACTCACAACCCTAGGTTTAGGAAGCTAATGCTCAAACCACGGAGCTATCCCACAGTGCAGGCTATACAGAAACTGAGGAACCCCATGTAGAACAATGTGTGACTGCAGGATGTACCTGGCATGCTTCTAGTACCTTAGATGTTTGATATGCCTCAGCACTGGGCAGATATAAGTATAGCAGTCAAGTCCTTAGTTTTATGGCTTATCCAAAAGATAGCACATCAAGCAGCACTCTGCTCCTTAGGGACAAACTATAGCCTTAGTTCAGTATTAACTAAGAGGGATGGGTGCCATTTACTGAGCTACTAACCCAACTTCCTGCAGGACCTGGGTTTTCCTTGGAGTCTCCAAGTACTGTTCGGATCTGACCCATTTGGCTTATAAAGACTGATGAGATTACATCCCAGGAGAGCTTGATTGCTAGCATTAGGTCAGAGAATGTCATCAGGGTCATAACAAGCTTTGTGAAGAATGGTCATGTCATTCATTTATATGCACAATAGTTTCAGATTTCAGCTGAAGCTATTCACTTCTATAGAGAAATGCAGTGTATGTATAAAATAGTAGTTCATACATAATCAATATTTTAACACAGTTCATGCAGAGAGTTACTTTGTAAACTTGATTCCTAATTTATCAATGAGAAATCATAGCATTCTCTCACCAAGCAGTAATTAATGTGACAAGAGTGACTAATGTATGAACTGCCCTTTACTGTTAACAAAAAGTCAACTAGTAAACTCTGAGTTTCCAGAGATAAGCAAGCAGTATAATTTCTTTTAGAAATTATCCAAGAACAGGTATGCAGCAGGGATAGCAGCAGTTCAAATTTCCCTACGCTGCTCTCTTAATTTGCGTCAGCCCTAAATGGTCAGGACCACTCTTTGCTCTGGTTATAGGGCAGCTCAGTTTCTACGTTAATTTATCCCTTATCCTTCCTTCTGAAATTGAAACAATCCTACCATCTGTAGTGGCAATTTTTGCCATTCACTAGGAACAAGACTGAAATTGCTAATTTCACAGAAAAGAGACTCCAAAAATCCCACAGCCGGCCCCTGACCCAGGCCTATTCAGCCTGGAACTCAAGTATATAACAAAATTTACAAAGTAAAACCTATAATTACAATTCTAATACTAGACTAAGAGAAAGAGAAAAGAGCAAGAGAAAAAGAAAAAGAAACAAACAGGGCAAAAGAATTACTCTTCTCCCTCTCCCCTCCCCCGTAAGAATTAAAAAGCTCTAAATTACCTGTCCAGCCAGGCTAGCAAGTTCTTTGCAGCACCAATCAGGTCAACAACAGAGGTAAGAAAATCATTTGGCAGTCGTCTGGAGGCCCTGCCATCATAATGGCCACTCCTCCTTCTACCCGTTATAAAGTTCTGAAGATTTTTGGCTGAGGCATTCAGCTTGTGAGAGAGTGTTCTCAGGTTTTCTGTCTCCAAACCATAATTCTGAAAGAAAAAAGTATACATCACACAACACGTTTAAAGCAGATAGCTAAGCCACAGAATATTGAGCTGAAACATTTGTGGCTTGCTTTGATTCACTCAATTCTAGAACACAGCAAAGTCAAGGCAAGTCAGGCATTGATGAACTGTCCCAGTAGATAATGAGTATTTAACAGCTGACCTTTCAAAGCCCTTCCTTTCCAAGCACTTCACAGCCTCTCTCCAAGATAGGTAAGTAATAAAAGCATTAATCCCATTTTACAGAGGTGGAAATAGAGGATCAAAGATGTTAAATGATTTACTCAGGATCACATAAGGTAGAATCATAGAACTGGAAGGGACCTTGAGAGGTCATCTAGTCCAGTACACTGCACTCACAGCAGGACTAAGTATTATCTAGACCATTCCTGACAGGAGTTTGTCCAACGTGCTCTTAAAAATCTCCAATGATGGAGATTCCACAACCTCCTAGGCAATTTATTCCAGTGATTAACCACCCTCGCAGTTAGGAAGTTTTTCCTAATGTCCAACCTAAACCTCCTTTCCTGCAATTTAAGCCCATTGCTTCTTGTCCGATCCTTAGAGGTTAAGAAGAATAATTCTTCTCCCTCCTCCTTGTAACATCCTTTTATGTACTCGAAAACTATTATCATGTCCCCCCTCAGTCTTCTCTTTTCCAGACTAAACAAACCCAATTTTTTGCATCTTCCCTCATAGGTCATGTTTTCTAGACCTTTAATCATTTTTGTTGCTTTTTTCTGGACTCTCTCCAATTTGTCCATATCTTTCCTGAAATGTGGCACCCAGAACTGGACACAACACTCCAGTTGAGGCCTAATCAGCATGGAGTAGAGCCCAAGAACTACTTTTTGTGTCTTGAATGCAACACTCCTGCTAATACATCCCAGAATGATGTTAGCTTTTTTTGCAACAGCTGTTGCACTGTTCACTCATATTAAGCTTGTGGTCCACTATGACCCCCAGATCCCTTTCCACAATACTCCTTCCTAGGCAGTCATTTCCCATTTTGTATGTGACACTACAGCTGGTTAAACTGCTCATTGTAAATAATCTGATGAATTTAGCTCTTTTTTGTTGTAATTCATTCAGACTTTTATTCTTACAAGTTAATTTGCTATTCAGGACTGTTTAAAGTATTTTTGTGAACAAATTTCAGAACATTGATTGATTATCCACTGTTAACTTCAACTATTCATCATTTATAGTGTATGATTGGTCCTCTATGTCATGTGGCATTATCATCCACTCAGAGAGCAGAAACAAACTTTTAAACCATGAACACAGACACTAATGAATAGTTAACAATGTATAGCTTGTTTGCATGAGAATAGAGACATATATACAAAGAACAGCTATTTCCCAAATATTAGTGAGAAGAGAAACCTATTTGTGTGACTATTCATAGCTAGGGACCAAATAGCCAGGTGGAATCTGAACAAATGTTTGTGAACACTGTTTTGTAAGATTCAACTACTTGATGTCCAGGCCTGTGTTTTAACTGCAAGACCATCCTTCCTCAGAAAGTTTGACTGTTAGAAGAGGGATTTGAACTGCAGAGGTGGACTGCAATCTAAATGGGGAGGAAATACTTTATCTTAGCAGTCAGCTTTCTGCAATGTGCTCTGATTTAAAAAAAAAGAAAAACAGAAATGGGTGGGGGACAGAATGCATTCTTTTCACCCAGACCTACCCTGAAATAATGTCAAAATATACAACAGGACATGGATAAAAATTAAAGACTAACAAGCAAAATAGACAAATAAAAAAAAAATGTTTGCAGTGGTGATGTAGCTGTGCTGGTCCCACGATATGACACACAAGGTAGGGGAAGTAATGTATTGGACCATGTTCTGTTGGTGGAAGGTACATGCTTTTGAGCTACACAGAGCTCTACTTCAGGTCTGGGAAAAGAAATCAGAGTGTCTGAGCTAACTACAAGTTGAGACAGATTGTTATGCATAAGGGGTAATGCATGTTGTAGGTAGTCACCTGAGTTGAAGTGGGCAGCTGAGGGTTAGATTTCTATGCATAATGGGTTTGAAGTGGGTAGCAGAAGATGTACATAAAATATGGGGTATATCTATGCTGTAATAAAAGACCCGCAAGCACTGAGTTTCAGAGCCCAGGTCAACTGACTCAGGCTTGCAGAGCTACACTCACAGGGCTAAAAATAGGCCTATAAATATTCAGGCTCCTGAGCTCCAACCCAAGCCCAAATATCTATATGTGAGCCCCACAGCCCAAGCCCCACAAGCCCGAGTCAATCAACCTGGGCTCTGAGACTCTCTGCTGTGGGGTTTTTTTTAATTGCAGCTTAGGCTTACCCATGGTGTTTGACATGGAAAACAGTTTCCTTCATTCTCCCTAAATGAGCATTATACAGGAAATGTTTGACAGTTTTACTTACCTAATACATTTGAGTGCTGAAATCCTTGTTAAAAAGCAGGCTGTTTTATATTAACTTGTCATCGGCTTAACATTTATAGCTACTCATTCATTCATTGAAATATGTATATGTGTTCCTCCCCTTTTCTCTCCCTTTCTCTTGTACTGGGACAATAAGCAAGTGGCCCCATTAAAATGCCTATACAACAGTTAGTAAGGAAGAGTCATGTGGTTCTCCCTTTCAAGAGGAACTTGATTTTGTCTATTCAGTAACCCATATTAAGGAGCATAAGCCAGTTCCTCCTGTTTGTATTTCAGAGTCCATATCTCCCTGTTCTTGCACTAACAGGCCAACCACTGTGCCTGCCCATAACTCACTTCTATGTAGAAAGTCTGGGAGATTGCCAACTTTCTCTCAAGAAAAGCCACTATTGCCATCAGGTAAGAAAAGGAAACAATCTTTGGCTGTTGCAATTGAGATAGGAATGTATCGGCCTTTCTAAGTCCCAAGTGCTTTTCTAAATTCCCAAGTGCTGAGAAATGTAGGCTTGATACTGGCAGCACATTCACCATGGCACAAATTTTACATTCTCATTTATTACAAAAACAGATGCAGAACTTCCTGTGGAGACAACTGAAGATAAGCACTGGTGGCCAGAAAGGGTGAAAACTTGGTTAAGAACCTTGTTTTTCATCTGCATGCATAAGCTATTAGAATATAGTGTGCATGGACCATCATTAAGCTATATATTTGAATGGTAAAAATACAAACAAACCTACCATCAATGGGTCTAACTCGAGAGAAAAAAATCGTGCATTTTCTACTATTCTTTTCTTATCCCCCAAATGGTGTATGAGAAAGGTGAAAGCATATACAATTATGTTTCTTCTCTTGACATTTGAGTATAGAGCAGGATAATTTATAATGAAAGGACACAAGCAAACTGAAAATATCACATCTATCCACAAGACAGAAAATCAGAGAGCTGTATGAGTGCAAGGACTTTGATCTAAAAAAGAAAGCTATAATGAAAACAGCTGGTTTAAAATTTTGGCTTGCAAGACCCATTGCACAAAATGCAGGGTACAAAATCAAAGACTGGTGCTCTTACTGAGGATTTTAAATTTGAAGAGAGCAATAGCTTTGATTAATAGATATACTGTGGAAAGAATAGCTTTCTATTGCAGAAAGTAGAGAAGAAATCCAAAATCCAGAATAGGATTTTGCCATAATGGGTGGGAATGTGTAAGGAGGTGATATGGTTGGTAATATTAATATTTAAACATAACTCTTTATATGCAAACACCATATGAACAGTAACAGTAATCTGCCCCAATATCCCTGAGAGTTAGGAAAATCAATATTATCATCCCTATTTAAGAAATGGGGGAAAGAAATACAGAAATGACCATGAGCAATTCACACAGTGACTCGGGTAGAGTGAGGATTAGAGCTCAGAAATTCCTGGCTTCAAGTCCCACTGGCAGCTTAAAGAGAAGCAATGGCAGGATTAGAGAGGATAGTTTCATGAGGTGGAGATTACATTGAATGCAATCAATGACTAAGGGGTTTAATCACTGAAGGGCTATACTAATGATAAGGCAAAGGGTCTAACTATGTTTGTATTGTCTAGAGCTCATCAAAACTCAATATTTCTGTTTCATGGGGAAAGTTGACATTTTGAATTTTTTTTTGTCCCAAATCAGGAAAAAAAGTCTACATTTTCTGTGAAACAGAATGTCTGGAAAATTTTGTTTTGGGAAAGATGATGTTTTGGAATTTTAAAAATTCATAGTGAATTTTTAAATTTCATTTTGAATGTTATTTTATGGGATTTTCAAGCTTATATTTTTATGTTATTTCACTACATCAGTAGTAATAGGGCGTATTGCACAACTGCTACTGCCATATCATAGCATAATAGGTCTGTTGTTTTTATTTCTTTTTTAAAATCATTAAAGGCAGCTTCTATTTAGTACTGGTGGAAACACCTTTGTCTTTTCCAGGTCAAGCATCTCCTGTTTGTATTTTAATAAAACAGTGTTATGCAGAAAGTGGGTGAAACGCATTAAAGTGTTTCATTTTTCAGTGAAACATTTCCTAATAGGTCTAGTATTGATGCTCTACTGACTTAGAATTATATTAATCACAGAGAGGGTTTATATTATATGCTTGCTTGACCTGGAAAAGACAAAGGTGTTTCCATATATATATTGCACTTTGGTTTTTAGTACTGGTTGGTTTTATTCTCCATGAACAGTTTGTTATTTTTAAACACATCAGTGAGGTTTTTAGTTCAAGTGCCATGTACAATTAATTTTGAGATGTCTGTTTCAAAGTTTGATCATGCTTTCAAGTGGTTTGCGTCATTGGACGCAGCTATGGATAGTGAAGTGACAGGATTGAGTGACTCCAGGGCTTTTGGAGTTGATAGGTTTTTCAAAGTAAAGAAATAACAGGTAGCTGTTGTAAGATGTGTGACAACAGCACAGAATATGGGTGGACAACAGGTTATTTGTACAACTTGAGAGAAATTATAGCCTTTATTAGTGGGTTATTTGCTTTTAAAGATGAATGACAGAGCACTTTTATGAAACAAATCTTGAATACCTAACCTTTCAATACCATTAACAACAAATATGGGTAAATGTAAAAATGACAGACATATTTCTAAAAGAACATATTTGAAAAGCAGAAAAATCATCTTTTATTTCTCTGCCAAATATTTCTGTTTCATGGGGAAAGTTGACATTTTGAATGTCCCAAAGTGGAGGGTTGTGCAACTAGTTATCTTGCTAAAACATGGCTGAAAAAAGCACAGTGGAAAAGTGCACATTCTCTGGTTCTTTATTGTATATTTATTCTAAGATAAAAGTTGGCTTGCGAGATACTATCCTGGGATTATTTTCTTTAAATGCATTCTTCTAAAATTCATTCAATTGCTCTATTTGTAGAAAGAGTAAATTGATCATGGGATAAAAATAACTCTTGTGCTTGCATACTTAAGACAGTGGAATGAGGCAAAAGGTCTAATTTTTAATGTATTTTTCATAATCTTCATTGCACATCTTGTACTATATGTAAAATCATTGTTAGAAATTTGGCAGAGTTTAATATTGTGCTATAGAAGTGTAGCAAAGAGGTTGCTGAGAAACATCCTCTCTCAAAATAGGTGTTGATTGGGAATTCCCAAGCTAGTGCAATTTTTTCTATCTATATGTCTATATAGATATATAGTCTTTTAGAGAGCATCCTTTGAGATCAAACATAGTCAGTACAAGTGGAAAAGAAAAAACTGTTAAGTACATATCAATATGCTTGGATATTGTGACATGGAAGAAGAAAACAATGCAAGAAATACCTGTGTTACAAGAGAAGGTTAGTTTAGTTTTTATAGCAAGAAGAAATACATTGCATTACTGGGTATTGACCTATGAACACTGAAGTGACTTCCACAACAGTATATTGAACGAGGTAAAATATATTACACAACTGGCACATAATAAATATGAGATTTATGTTTGGTATAGGACACAATTTTTAATTAAGTATTTTGTATCATGTAATTCCAAATAAATGAATTCATCCTAACAGAAACAACAAGGAGTCTGGTGGCACCTTAAAGACTAACAGATTTATTTGGGCATGAGCTTTCGTGAGTAAAAACCTCACTTCTTCGGATGCATAGAGTGAAAGTCTATGCATCCGAAGAAGTGAGGTTTT